>NC_135214.1:27167738-27231531 GCF_052324685.1 Brachyhypopomus gauderio | reverse complement strand
ACCTGTTGAACATATACATGACGTGTAAGTGGACTGATGAATAGAACCCTGCACACTTTTGAAAATATTTTTACAGTGCTGGTTTGTGGTTGTCTGGGTTTTTCAGACCTTTTGTTAAGTTTAAGTGAGGTTCTCACAGCTAAGAGGCTTCACCATGGCCACTGATGCTTCTTTACTGTGTGTGTATGATTGTTATGGCCGGCCATAACATTTCAAAGCAGCTTCTCCTTTTAACATCACTTTCTTTCCTTCAACAGGCGTCCCAAGACCCGATCTTTCGATAATTTGCCCACAGCGTGTGAAGTTGGAAATTCTCTCCCTGCTAATCGGCGCTCCAGTGATCCCAGTCTGAACGAGAAGTGGCAAGATCATCGTAGGTCACTGGAGCTCAACATGGGGGCGGGGCCTGACGGCGCCGGGCCCCAGGACCCCGAGGGGAGGCCAACCGGCCAGCTAGGCGTGGGGCATAATGGCGCCACGCTGCACGGGGAGACTGAGGAGGGGGAGGAGCTTCAGGATGTCAATTATGTGACGCTGCGTATCGGGGAGGGGGTAGAGGCGGAGCTCTCTGTGGCAGTGGGTCAGATGGAGAACATTCTTCAGGAGGCGGGCAGCGGACAGCCTCAGAGACGTCAAACCGGATGCCACGAACGGCCATGACGCAGGAGCCGAGGGCCAAAGTGGTGCTGATGATGGCCCGGCTGAGATCGACGGGCCGGGTGTTGTCAGGGGCTCCGAGATGCAGACGGATAGTGATGCTGAAGACGGCGATGGTGAAAGTCCAAAAGAGCTGAAGGTCGGTGACCTCTCTTCAGAGGTCATGAACGAGGAACCGTGTGAGTCACCGGTTCAGCTGCCTCATGGGCCGGGTGAACAGAGCTCCCCGGGAGAGCTCGGAGAAGGAAACGCAGGAGGTCCTGCAGAGCTCCATCACGGAGGAGCAGGTGGCCCCAAACCTCCCGTGTCCCGACAGCACCGCTCTCTCCCCCTCCACTGCCCTCAGGACTATGAGTAACGGCTGCGGGGAGGAGGTCCGTCCTCTCAGCCCACCGTCAGAGGCCCAGGAACAGGCTGACGAGAAGCATCTCTCCGTCCTGGAGAGCTCCACGGAAACTCTCACGGAGGACCTGGGTGTCGGACCCGACCCGCTCGGCCCCGCGCCTGAACCCCCAGCAGAACCGCCGTGCCTGAACCGCAGATCCGTGGCGGAAACGGACCCGCACGCCCCACACAGGACTACGAACGGCGTCGCCGAACGGCCGTCCCTCAGTGCCTTCCCCTCCGCGCCGGCTTGGGCCGAACCGCCGGCCCACCCCGCGTGCAACGGGGACTCCTCGGAGCCGGAGCCCGCGGGCCCCCCGCCGTGCGGCCACCCCGCCCCAGAGCGCACCCCCCTCAGCCGCCAGCTCTCTCTGGTCAGCTGCGGGTCGTCGGCGCTGCGGGTCGCCTGCTCGCACCACCGCTGCCCGCACTCGGCGCCGCCCGGCCGGCCCCCCGCCAGCCCGCCGGAACCGCCCTCGGCGCGCGGCGGCTTTGGACGACGACGGGCTCGCCCTGCACACGGACGCCGTGCAGCAGCGTCTGCGCCAGATCGAGGCCGGACACCAGCTGGAGGTGGAGGCCCTCAAGAGGCAGGTGCAGGACCTGTGGAGCCGTCTGGAGAGCCAGCAGGCCGCAGCCGCGGCTACGCCTGAACGGAGACCTGGCGGACGAAGTGGGTGAGTGGTGCTTCAGACCACGGCTGAGGGCGGGGCCTGTGGACCGCCCATGTGTGCTTCTGGGTGGGTGGGTGTGTCCTGTATTAGGTGGGTGTGTGTGTTACATGGTTCTCCTCCAGACGGCCTTAAACAGACGGTTTTTCCTCCCTTTCCCACACTGCAGACCTCAATCGCAGACTCTGACTTCAACGTGGAGCAGACCTGCCTGTCGCGGTGCAGCACGGAGCTCTTCTCCGAGACCAGCTGGGAGCAGGTGGACAAGCAGGACACGGAGGTATTGGACGTCATGGGTGCTCACATTTTCAATTATTCACAAACAAAAGATGCTTCCAAAGCAAGCAAGCCCAACCTTTCATCTGAGTCTGTGTGGGGTGGCCATGGTGTTTTAGGTGACCCGGTGGTATCCAGATCATCTGGCCGCCCAGTGCTACGGCTGTGAGAGAGGGTTCTGGCTGGCCACTAGGAAACACCACTGCAGGTAAGCGGTTAGGTCTAGAATGGCCTTCTCAGAACCTCGGTCCTAACCCACCCGCTGTGCTGGGTCTGGGACAGATCCACCCCCCTGTCATCGCTGTTGACGGAAGTCGAAGTTCCTCAGCTTGATTGTATGCACCAGACCTGCTCTCTGAAATGACCTCACTCCTGATTGGTCAACATGGATCCATTCAGAGAGAAGTTGTAATGAAAGCTTGATTCATTTTTTCTGAAGCGTGTTTGCACATCTGTGTGTAAATAGAACAACCACAACTGACAAATATGGCAGCTACAGAGTAAACATGTAAACATGGCCACTACAGTATTAGGATACCAATGTGCTGTTTGGCAAATGGACAAATTCCATTTGAATAGTTTTGTTGTTATTTAATTTCCTCTCTTCTCCAAACACATTTGGAGACACATTCCATGCTGATAATGTCGGGTGTCCTAAGGAGATTACAACAGCTAAAATGGCTTTTAGTAGCAACCCTTCATTTTGTCCCTCTCTCCATCACAGAAGCAAGGAACATGTGGAGGAGGCTTGGTGAGAAACAGCACACAGACTCTCTCTCTCTCGTTCTCTCTCTCTCTCTCTCTCTCTCTCTCTCTCTCTCCTCTCTCACCTCTCTCTCTCTCTCTCTCTCTCTCTCTCATATATCACATGCTGCTTCAGAGTGCCCCCTCCTCTTTCTCGATCATCCCCTTCATTTGGCTGAAGCCAGCTCTCCTCCAGTGTAGCTGTGAGCAGGTCTGTGAGGTCCAGCAGTGTTCTGGTGAGCGCGGTGTGGCCAGTCCTGCAGGGGTCCGTGGAGAAGAGACGCCGGCCGCCCTGCACACTTCTCTCTTCTTAAATTACAGTAATAATGCAGAAAATTGGCCTGATCTGAAATTTCCTCCAACCTTTTGAAAACCTGATTATCCAAAAATTACATTTTGCAATGGGACTTTATGATGTTCTGTTTATGATTGGTTTCATCTTCTAAAAACAAACAAAAAAACAACTCTGTAGTTGTGTGCCTTTGTAACCTGTATTGAATAAGCCAATGGAGAGGTGTGTGAGAGTGCATGTGGATTTGTGTGAGTAGTGTTTGGTAAGACATCTGCATGTGTGGTTGTGCGTTGATTCGAATGGTGCAAGATGCATGACTGAGGTTTTTATACGTTTGTGATGCCCCATACACAGTCCTGCGATGGGACCCCCCGTACACATCCCCTGCCCTGCTACCTGCTAATGACACCACACCGTTCATGGGCTGCATGAGGCTCTACTATATATGACCGCACTCATTAAATGCTTATCAGAAGAAATGTTCTCTGTGTGTAATGGTCAGTCACTTAACCCCGTTGTTTTGCAGCATACGGCTTCTTTGAAATGTGACTGAAACCCTTGGTTTGATTGAAATATTAATTGTGTTTAACATTCTGACGTGGGCTGCAGCAAACGCGGGTGTAATTTGGCATGAATGATCTCAGAAAGCACATTAGATCTGATTCAGCTCTGCCTTTCTCTCCTTCCCTCCTACGCTCCTTCCTTTGCTCTCTTCCCTGGGCGTTGTCTGGAATCGGCTCTCCGTCGCCACCTACAGGAACTGCGGCAACGTGTTCTGTGCCAGCTGCTGCGATCAGAGATCCCCGTGCCAAGCCAGCAGCTGTTTGAACCCAGCCGCGTGTGTAAGACCTGCTACAGCAGCCTGCAGGCCCCGGCCCTGGCCCTGGAGTTGGAGCTGGACAAGCCCATCACCGCCAGCTCTAACTAGCTGCCCTCCCCCCCGGGGGCCACTCTGCGCTCCCCACACAGCCCCAACACGCACCACCACCCAGGAGCTGAGACGCCAGTGACGGAAGGTTGCAAACACTTGATGGCAAAGCTTGAAGAAGCTACAGGGTGTCTCCCCGCCCCCCCACACCCCATCCCGCCCAGCTGAAAGGGAAGTGTGTTGTGTTTGTTTGTGTGGTGTGTGTGTGTGTGTGTGTGTGTGTGGTGTGTGTGTGTGTGTGTGTAGAGTGCAATGTGCCCAGTAGAGGTGATGGGTTTTTGGGGGTGTGGCTGGGAATATTCGCAGCACTTTGGGTGGCTCACTTGCGAGTGACCGCTGGCTTGATTAGTTGAGACACGCACAGATATATTGAACTGCTGAACGTATTAATGAAGGTAACGTCACACTCCACACTGAGGGCGTCCTCCAACCTCCCAGCTGCGGAGAACGTGAAGCCGGCCTGCTCACCGCGGTGCAGAAGAGGCCAAGACGGTGGACCCTGACTAGTCCATGACGGACTTCTCCCTCTGTCAGGATTTATCATCTCATATAGACGTTGCTTTGGTTTTCAGTGCTGGACTATGGTGCTCTTTGAGTGAGATGATGAGATACAGTTCTAACCGCTAGCTTTGCTTTGAGTGTTTGTGTAGCATTGCTTTCTATAGAAGAACCTTATTTTTTTGAAAGCACTACCATAGATTTTGTTGTACCATAGATTACATTTTGGTTTTTTTTTTTTTTTTTCCTTCCTTTTAGTTTTTTCCAAAGCTCTTGAAGGAACAGGTGGGCTCAAAGAAAAAGGATGTGGTATTCATTAGCAGTTCTGGTTTGGCCCTTTATTATTATTTTGACTTTCGCAGTTCGTGACACACTTGCAAACCTGGAGAAGTTCCATCAGCGGGTGGCCCATCTGGGACGGGGCACACCCGCCATGTCCACCAGAGCTCAGGATGTCCAGGCCCGTCATCCAGGGGAACGGACTTCTCCACATACTCCACGTACCGCTGCATTCGTCGCCTTGGCTCAGTGGCTACTTGCGAAAAGAAGCAATGCCAGTTTTAGTCAGCGCGGTGGTTCTACAGACTGATGTGTCCTATTCAGTGGAGAAGATTCACCTTTCTCAGTGGACACCCTCCATGTTCCTCAGCCCCTTCATCTTCACTAATACATTTTTGTAACATAATGCAAAACAAATTTAAATAATATATAAGAATGAAATATATAGCGTATAAGAGTAAATTGTATAGAATTCCTGAATAGTGGCTCATGAAATTAGTCACTAGAAATGTTAGTTCTCTTTGTTTTCCTGAGGTGTAGCTATTCTTATTTTTTTCTGTCAATTTTTTATTTTGGCAAATGAAAAATGGCAAAGAGAAATGTGAGGTGAGGGGGCAGTTGTGTCTCAAATGCTGCAGTAGTGCCCCCAATATTTCCCTGGCAGGATTTTCATAAATATTTATTATTTACTTTTTTTTTTTTTCGAGTTTAATGTTCAACTCTTGACAATTCAGTTGCCACAGGATAATCAGTGTTTGAGGATGGGAGCACTGTGTTACGAGCTTCTGCTATGAGCTGCCTATGCATTAAGGACAGTGATCCCAGATTATCATAACTATACAGGCATACACATCTTCACATCCTTCCTACCCTACTGTTGGGGAAATACTCCTTTTTCTGTCATTTGGGATATTTTTTTAAACTAACCCCCCCTAGACGACTCCAAATATACCGCCAGCGTTTTTAGACTTTTGACACTAGCTGCACACACTTGAAAATTCTCGTTTGGTCTGGGTAAAAGAACAGGTGGGAGGTTTCCTGCTCTTGCTGTGCTGGACGGTTCTCTTAGAATTTAGCATCTGGGCTCAGTCTGAAGGAGTCTGAACAGTTACAAAGGTGTTGCTGTCGGACTGGGTAAAGGCACTTGATCCAAGATTGAATTAACATCAATCCATGAATGTGAAATTCTGGTTTTGAAAAAGACAGAATTACGTGGTTTATTTCTTTGCACATTGATAACCATCTGAAATAGACACTGTCACAAACCTGAGAATAAATCTGAACATGAAACTCCATCAACCCATGGTCGTTGTTTTATTCTTTGATCTCATTTCAGACTTGTATATACATTCACCGGCCACTTTATTAGGTACACCTGTCCAACTGCTCATTATTGCAAATGTCGAACAGCTAATAACATGGCAGCAACTTGATGCATTTAGGCATGTAGACATGGCCAAGACCAAGCATCAGAATGGGGAAGAAAGGTGATTTAAGTGACTTTGAACGTGGCATGGTTGTTGGTGTCAGATTAGCTGGTCTGAGTATTTCAGAAACTGCTGATCTACTGGGATTTTCACACACAACCATCTCTAGGGTTTACAGAGAATGGTCCAAAAATGAGAAAATATCCAGTGAGTGGCAGTTCTGTGAGCGCAAATGCCTTGTTGATGCTAGAGGAGAATGTCCAGACTACTTTGAGCTGATAGAACTGCAGCAGTAACTCAAATAACCAGTCGTTACAACTGAGACATGCAGAAGAGCATCTCTGAACGCACAACACGTCGAACCTTGAGGCGGATGGGCTACAGCAGCAGATGATCACACACCGGTGCCACTCCTGTCACCCGAGAACAGGAAACAGGCTAAATTCACACAGGCTCACCAAAATTGGAAAAATGTTGCCTGGTCTCATGAATCTCGATTTCTGCTGCAACGTTCGGATGGTAGGGTCAGAATTTGGAGCATGGATCCAGCATGTCTTGTATCAACGGTTCAGGCTGGTGAAGGTGGTGGTGGTGCAATGGTGTGGGGGATATTTTCCTGGCACACTTTGGCACGTTACCAATTGAGCATAGTCAATGCCACAGGCTCCCTGAGCATTGTTGCTGACCATGTGCATCCCTTTATGACCACCATGTACCCATCTTCTGATGGCTACTTTCAGCAGGATAACGCACCATGTCATAAAGCGCAAATCATCTCATAATGAGTTCACTGTACTCAATCACCAGATCTCAATCCAGTAGAGCACTTTTGGGATGTGGTGGAACGGGAGATTCACAACATGGATGTGCAGCCGACAAATCTGCAGCAACTGTGTGATGCTATCATGTCAATATGGACCAGACCAGAAGATGTTTCCAGTACCTTGTTGAATCTATGCCACGACGGATTAAGACAGTTCTGAAGGCAAAAGGGCGGTACTAGCAAGGTGTACCTAATAAAGTGGCCGGTGAGTGTGTATATCATGGCTGCTAGTAGTGTCTTTAGTGTTTTTGTGGAATGACAGGAATGCAAGAAACTCGCTTTGTAATGTTTAATGTACTTAAACATCTTTTAAAAAAAAGGAAACGTTTCCAAACATCAATATGTATAACAATCCATATCAAGTAGGATACATGACAGGACTTCCAAAAGTGAGGAAGGAGGTGCTCATGCGTGTGATGTCAACACTCACAGAATTGCTTAAAATGTGTGACACAATAAGGAAGCAGTAATAGTTCTTATACAAACCCTGAGGGCTACCGGATGTTAGTTCACCAGACAGCGTAACAGAACATCTGTACAATAAGCAGCAGAAATTTCCAGAAGAGCCCAGCACACCTCTTGGAGTCAACAGTGTGTCAATAAAAGCGAATACTCTGTTAATACTGCAGCAACGAAATGCTATGCGATTACTGTAACAGCACAAGGACACTTGTAGCGAGAACATGACCTGTCTTCAGTTCCATAAGCTTAAGAGTTATTTTAGCACAAAAACGTATGCAGTTAGTGTCTATCATCTCTTACAAAAATGTCGGACAAAAAGAGTGACGGTGTTGGAAAAGCAGGCAGCTCGATTGTAAGGAACATTGTAGCAGATGTGTGAGAGTGACAACTTAAAGCTTCTCTGTAGGAAACCTGTTTTAACTATACAAAACACATTTTTCATAAAAAATAGACCTGGCATGTCATTCAACTATCATACCTTTTAAACTATAAAAGTTGGAATCATATTTACAATGATGATGTGCTCTGAATTTAGTTTAGGGCTGCTAAAGTTATTACGTATTGTTTACAGTCTTGCACTAATCAGGGGCCCTCATCAGAAATCAGTATAATTATGCACACGTAAGCAAAATGTCCAAGTGCAGGTGTGTTTGGACAAAGGCTTAAAAATAAACAAAAATGACATTGTGGTTGTGCTCATGGAACAGCAGGGGGATGATGGCATAGCTGTGTTAAATGAGGAGCCTGTTAAGTGGCACGTCCATCCGCGCTGGAGTGGACCATGGCTCTTACTCCAGCTGTCCAGGGCGATCTCACACTGACGACTGGTCCCAAACCTACACCGGCACCAGGACAGAGAGGTCACAGTTCAACAGGCCGCCCTGCTCCGCCTGAGAGACGCTCAGCTCAGAACACTAAGGTTACTCACGGAGGGAATGAGCCATGCCAAGTCACACTGAACAGACAGTTACACTCCAGGAACTTAACTGGTGTGTCTGGCTTGTTGTCACACCTTCCCCAACCCTGTTTCCCCTCCAGCATGTTTACATGTTTCAACCACTACAGGCTCTTAAGAGTAAATCTCAGTCAGGCACAGGAGTGTGTACGTGTCGCACCAAGGCTGCTTTACTGGAACAAAGGCTCAGGCCAGTAGCACAGGCTGCTTAAAACCTTCGTGCGTCTAGAAGGACACGCCAGTTAACGTGGCCGTGTCTCATGCGTACCTTGTTGACGGGTGTGAGTTGGGTGCGGACTGAGCTAGTGTGCAGGCGCGAGCGGTCCCTGTCTCTTTCGCGTTCGTCGAACGGCCTCCCCGGAGACCTCTCCCTGCGGCTGTCCAGCACGGTGCGCCCAGGCGACTTTTCCCGGTCCAGCGGCCGAGCCGGAGACTTGTCCCTCCGGAACTCGGTGCGACCCTCGCGGTAGCGGTGTGGTGTGCTGGGCTCCCTGTGCAGGCCTCCCTCCTGGGTCCCGGGGCCTGAGGCCAGCCGCTTCGAGATGTGCTCGTTGTACGTCGGGGCGGGCCACGCTTGTTCGGACTGCTGTGGAGGTCGAAGGTTGGTTTAGCGTGACTAAAATCATCCAACCCGGCCGTAACAACTACCCACAATTCACAGTGTGGCCTAGGTAGCATAAACACTGAACACGGCTTGCTCACTGGGGGCTAGGACTCGGCACTTGTAAAGCTGCTTTGTGACAACAACTGTTGTAATAAGCGCTATATAAATAAAATTTGATTGATTGATTGATTGATTGATTGGATAGCTAGTAGCACGATACATTTGTATATTAATACACAAACTGCTAAATATTGATTGTTTGTCCACTGTGAGGTGATGGATGGGTACCTCCTGCTAGAGCCCGCCCTCTGGAGCTCACCGCACTCTCGAACCACGTGGCCCTTGCAGCAGATCACTCTCAGTTTGTTCTGGTAGGAGGACGCCAGGTAGATGGCACCGGATGAGATGGCCGGGCCCAGGTAGCGTGGGTTCGGGATGTCCAGGTGAGCAACTGCAGGAGGCCTGAACACACACAAGATGTCAGCAGGGGCAGTACTGCGGGGCAGCATGCTAAACCTGCCGCGTTGGTCTGTGTCGTCTTTAACATACCCAAGAGCTGCGTGTCCTTGTAGCTCAATAACATCCAGAGAGTTGAAGTAGCTCACAAACAGGTATGGCTCTCTGTAGGCTGCAGAAACGAGAGTGGAGCATTCAAATACTAACAGAAGACCAAAATTTCATCTTTCTGAATTTTTTAAAGAGGGCTACTGTTATGTCTGTACTAACACACAATTAAGATTGAATCTAAATTGAAATAAGCTACTAGGTCTAGCCTAAACTGAAATAAGCTACTAGGTCGAGCCTAAATTGAAATAAGCTACAACACACATTGAGCTGGATTTGGACTCTTTTACTAGATTATTCTTCTGGGTAACATATGAACAGTATGAACAGTGCTGCCCCCTACTGGTACATATAATAATACATTATCTGTGACATGGTACTTGTGTTGTAATGATCAAAAGTTTAATACCAAACGTCAGAGGCAGGCGACTCCATTTAAGTTCGTCTGAGCGTGTCCTTCGCCCATAGGCATCCACAAACACTCCAATCTCTGCCAGAGCAAACAGATGTGCATATATCATTAAGTCTGGGCAGGCGTGGGCTTGCTGAAAGTCCTTTGAACCAGAAACATTTCTGAGTCATCCAGTAATGTTTTTCCTGTAATACTATGTCAATGTTGTGTGATATTACTGTTCTTAACACATTCATAGTCTACAGCATGATGGATGTGTTGAGGGCCTGTACGCTGACCGTGGAAGCAGAGAAGATACTCCTCCTTCTGAGGAACGCTGGACACCTGCATGATGGCGATGGGGAAACTGTAGGAGGGAGGCGCTGAACATGGCCGACGCCAGAGAGACGTCGTTCTTGTCGAGGAACTCTGGGGAACGAGCACAGGGTACGTGGTCAACACAGCGCACACTGAAAAGGCAGAGCCGTGCCACTCTGGGTTCGGGGGGGGGGTGGGGGGGGGGGGGGGGGGCTGTATGAAACCGACCCAAGTCTTCTTTTCAGTATATTAACTGATACGCACATGTGGCTACTGTACCACTGCGGTTTTGATATGAGAAACGAACGCTTCCCAACTACCTCCGCTTTTCTCTAAAGGTGCGTCTCGATCCCACGGGTGGGGGGGAAAGAGCGCACCGTATCATTTCAAATCAGAGCTCCTCGTGGATCCACCCACCCTCCAGCACGTACTGCTTCATCTCAATTTCATAGAACTTGTTGGTGCCGATGATGATGCTGTAGCTGGTGAAGTGAATACAGCTACAGGGCTCCAGGGTTTCAATCTCCTGCGAGAGCGAGAGACAGACGGAGAGAGACGGAGATCATTAAGAGAGAACTTGTCTACAAGCCCCATGTCTTGACTTCCAGCCCCATGGGTGGTCATTACGGCCAAACTAGAAGGTGAGAACACACTGGAAATAAATGCTGTTTTGGAGAATCCCATACTCAGAAGGTTAATTCAAGGTGCAAGGTGTTTGTCAGCTAGCATGTTTAACTCTAGCCATAGGTGTATAGTGCTTTTGCTCATGGCGTCACACTGGAACACGTAAGTAAGTCTGCAGCAAGTGGAGGTGAGAGTTCCCACCTTGCGAATGCAGAACTTGCTCAGGTTGTCGTTGTAGCGCAGTATCGTGACCTTGTTGGGCATCGCAGCACAGATGCACGGCCCGTTTTCGATCTGAAGACAGAAGGGGCAGAATTACGGTGCGCTGGCGGCTCACACCGTGACACGGCGGTGTGTCGGCGAGGAAACACTCTCACCCTGCCCGCCGCAAAGAGGTGGCAGCCCTTGACGGTCTCGAAGATGTACGGGACGATTTCGGGCAGCGTCGGGAGGTGGGACTGCGACAGCGACTGCTTCACCTTCTTGATCTCCACCAGGCACAGGGCTCTCTCGTCCCCTAGTGGACAAACAGTGTCAGTGCAACACCTTATACAGCAGAGAGCCGTGCCTGCGGAGTGAGGCGACAGCCGCGATACGTCCGGCCGGAGACGCGAGCACGCCACGACCGTCGCGCTCTCCGCGTTGACGCGCGAGAAGATGCCGGCGTTGCCCCTGGCTACGGAAGCCTTGCTCACCCACGATCATCAGCAGCTTGTCCTGCTCCTTGATGATGTGGATCTGGAAGACCGAGCCAAGTCCCGGGATGTGAGTCAGCGAGTTCTTAATGACGTTCAGGGCGTACAGACCCTCCTCCGAGCCCACCAACACAACCTGAGGACGCAGGGAAGACGAGAACACACATTCGTGAATAGACCGGGGGGGGGAGGGGTCGTTGGGTCCTGATGGCGCGTCTCGGCCCTAAAGGCGCCTGGTACCTGGTCGGTGAAGGGAAGAGTGCAGTTGATGTCCAGTCTGTCGTCCCCCTCCAGTTTGAGCAGCGAGTTTCCCAGCAACTTCTGCAACAAGAGGCTTGACCTGTGAGTTATGAACTTCCACCGCAAACACACATGTGGTGGTTGAAGATTATGACGCTGAGAGACACGGTGGTACGATATAAGCTCTCTGAACATGTTACACTGAAACTCTCTCTGTCCGTAAGGGATATATGAGACCTCTGGCTATAACGTATTCTGTTGGATGAACATCTTGCACCAACAGAGTGATTATGATTCTGTGGCGGCACACTACTAAACTGGCATATGCCGTATGTTCCAGTGCACGACGACCACTGGGTATGGAGCGGGTAAGGTGCTCATGGGCTGAGTGAATCGCATGATGCAGAGCCAGATCTGTATGGATGCGCGTCCGAAACACAGCATTGTCACAGCGGGCGAGGGATGGGGGCACGGCTTTGGGGGGGGTCTGGCCGAGGCTGGGTCGGGGACGAGCGGCGGGGGGGGTGCTTCAGGGTAGGGTGCTAATTTCATGTTTCCCCCACCTGCTCCTATCCGCGCCCGCGTGCCCCCCAGCTCCCTCCGAGCCACCGCGTGCCACACGCTCCCCTCAGCGCACCGCGTGCCCACTCCGCACCTCACGAGCCAGCGTGCCCCCCCGCACCTCCGCGCCGCTAGCCCCCCGCTCCTCAGCCACCGCGTGCCCACACCCCGCTCACTCACCGCGCCCGCGTGCCCCCCGCACCTCACGCGCCGAGTGCCCCCCCCGCTCCCTTCCGCGCCCGCGTGCACCACCCCGCTCTCCTCCGAGCCCGCGTCCCCACCACCCGCACCTCCGCGCACCGCGTGCCCCCCGATCCCTCCGCGCACCGTGCACCCCCCCCGCTTCCTCCGCGCCCCGCGTGCACCAGCCGCTCCCTCAGCGCCCCGCGTGCACCACCTCTCCTCCGCGCCCCGCGTGCCCACCGCTCCTCTCGCGCACGCGTGCCCCACCCCCCCCCCGCTCCATCACGCAGCCCGCGTGACCCCCCCCCCCGCTCCTCCGCGCCCGCGAGCCCCCGCCCGCACCACCGCGCCCGCGTGCCCCCCCCCGCACCTCCGCGCCCGCGTGCCCCACCTGCACCACCGCGCCCGCGTTCCCCCCCACCGCTCCTCGCGCCCGCAGTGCCCCCATCAGCCTCCTCTCGCGCCCGCGAGCCCCCCCCGCTCCTCCGCGCCGCGTCTCCCCCCCGCACCACCGCGCCCGCGTGCCCCCCCCCCCGCACCACCGCTCCCGTCACCCCCCCCCCCCGCTACCCTCCGCGCCCGCGTGCCCCCCCCCCCGCACCACCTCGCCCGCGAGCCCCCCCGCACGCTCCATCCGCGATCCGACCCCCCCCTCACCTCCGCGCCGCGAGCCCCCCTAGCACCCCCGCGCCCGCTATCCCCCCCCGCACCTCCGCGCCCGCGTGCCCCCCTTCTCCCCTCGCCCGCTAGCCCCCCCCTCACCTCGCTCCCTCGAGCCCCCCCCGCACCTCCGCGCCCTCGTATCCCCCCCCCGTCACCACCTCGCCCGCTTCCCCCCCCCTCACCACCTCTCCCTCGATCCCCCCCCCTCACCACCTCTCCCTCTATCCCCCTCCCTCACCACCTCTCCCTCTATCCCCCCCCCTCACCACCTCTCCCTCTATCCCCCCATCACCACCTCTCCCTCTATCCCCCCCTCACCACCTCTCCCTCTATCCCCCCCCTCACCACCTCTCCCTCGATCCCCCCCCCTCACCACCTCTCCCTCTATCCCCCCCCCTCACCACCTCTCCCTCTACCCCCCCCCTCACCACCTCTCCCTCTATCCCCCCCCCCCCTCACCACCTCTCCTCTATCCCCCCTCACCACCTCTCCCTCTATCCCCCCCCCCTCACCACCTCTCCCTCTACCCCCCCCCCCTCACCACCTCCCCCTCTACCCCCCCCCCCCCCCCCCCCCTCCCTCACCGCGTCTGCCTCTGCCTTCTCGCGAGAGCCGCGTGCGCTGGCCACGATGGCCTCCAGCACAGCCACCCAGCGCTGCTTCTCCGGGAAGCCGGTGCTCATGAGGTAGAGGGTCTGCGCAGGCCAGCAGGACGAGTGGGGCACCGACTCCAGCTTCAGCACGAAGGGCACGTCTGGGGATGCAGACAGCTCCGTTACACCCTCCTCACACCTCCCTCACACCTCCGTTTACACTTACAGTACATCTCTGTCAAACTTCCATTAAACCTCCGTTACACCACCTACATTACACCCCCCTCCCCGCAGCAACTGGGTGGGGCAGCAAACTTTAAAATGCCACTTGCTTTCTTTACTGCATTGCAATAGCCGTGAGAACAGCACAGACCACACTTGTTCATGCGTCTCCTCATTGTGGTGTGAAGCGGGTCCGGTGGGCGGAGGTGAAGGGACTCTTACCGGCTTTGGTGGTGTTGGTGAGGTCGGCACCGCCCACAGCGCTGTGCACGATCACCTCCCCGTCCGCCACACACAGGTCAAACTCATCCACCGGCTTCACTGACTCTGCAAGGCAGCGTACCAGTTAGCGCACGGCTACATCATGGCCGTGTGTGTTGGCATCAAGCTAGCACTGCGCAGACCGCATAAATGCTAATACGTGTGTGTGTGTGTGTGTGTTTGAGGTGGTTTAGCTGAAGCTGAAATAAAGACCTTCTCTGGCTCGGTATCGTAGGTGAGGACCTTGTTCCCATCCAGCACCACGTACTTCCTCTCCCAGCCCTGCCCACGCTTCACGTTCCTGCAGAAACACAGCTCACAGTCACTCGGTTAGCGCTGTCCCGGACGAATAAGCAGCCGTCACCCTGAAACAGCACTAAGGATTCAGCTACTATCCCCCCTTTTCCTTTACCCTCAAAGTCCTTCTGACAGCAGTTCACACACTCACAGTCCACGGTGTTCTGAAATCTCTACTGTCTTGAGCAGGAGCGTCTACTATTGCCCTCATACTACTGTCCTCAAGGCCGACATTAATATTCGTGCTAAATCCACGGTGTTTTGGCTTTTACTGTAATGGTTGCTGACGGCAGTGACCTCTGACCTGGGCTGCTTCATCCAGCCCTCCAGCCTCATGTGGGGCGCCGGCGTCTTTGAGCTGTAGGCCCGAAGAACTGCCCTTCTCACGGCCCAGCGCCTCGGCCAGGTGCAGGGCGTACTCGGTGGGCACGCCACACGTGGCCGGGAGGTAGGGCGAGCACTTCGGGTGGCACAGAGCGTGGCATTCTGGGATGGGAGAGAAACAGCGGTGAAGCACAAGCATCAGGATTTGGCAGACTGCGCCCAAACGAGGCAAATTGTCAGAGGACAGAAATGTTTTCCTTGGATATTTGACAGCCATGGACGCGCTTGCCACTTCTAAACACCATTCTGTTAAACTAAAATAGTTGTCAATGGTGGTGTCAAAACTAGATTTTCATTCTGTAAAACCTTTTCGTGCATCCTGTAATTTTAACACAATGTTTCATTTTTTTCATCTTTCCCTTTGTATTTTAGAATTCTGTATGCCACTGTGTAATATATCTATTTTAAAAAAGGCCTATGTTAATAAAGCGTAATTATTATCATTATATTGAGAAATGTCAAAGGGCTGTAATGATATTTGGCATTTCATGTGTTGTTTCCTACATTCCTTTTTTCCTTCGTACGCGACTCCTTTCGCACAGCCTACCGATACAGGTGGCCGCCTGGCGGGCGAAGTGGACGGTGTCCAGACACACGGTGCACTTGGCCGCCCTCATGTTGAGCCCCTGGGTGAAGCGGTGAGGGTGTTGTGGGTCCCGTGGGTGCTGTGGTGGAGTCTCTCCTTCACCCGCCGTGCGTACTCTACACAGGGAGAACAGTGCAGTTTACACTCCTCCCACTCACCCTCGCCCATCCTCCCTTAAGCGGCTTATGAGAGCAGGCAAAAGCGAAAACGTCAGGGTGGCCATTCTCCCAGAGAGCTCCGCTGGCCGGGGAGGGACTGCAGATTAGTGGCCTGATGGGCGTTGCGTCCTCGTCCCCTGGTGTGACTGCCCGTGAATGAGACATGCAGCTTTTCGGCTGAAATGCGGCCTGTGGCGTTCCAGACGGTGGAGGATGGGGAGAGTGTGATCATGGCAGGTCCTAGAGAGGCGTGGCCTAAGGCAGCCGTCAGAGATAAGCTTACTGACCCCGATGGGCTGTGCGTGGAAGTGGCCCTGAAGCGTGAGGTCATAACCTAACGGCAGCGCGACCTTCATTTATGGACGTTTTAATAACGCGCCGTTTCCGTAGCTAATGGAAATGTAAGGAGAGGCACCTACTAGGCGGTAAGGACTGCGCACTGCTACATTTTCAGTAGATAATACAAGTCTCATTCAACTCATAAAAGAGACATTTGAATTATTTAGCTAAAGCTTTTTTGCCTTTTCTGGTCAGCGAGCTTATCTCTGGAGAGAAGGCGGGAAAAGCGTGAATCCTTAGCCTACTGCAGGAGAAACTTACTTTCAGAAGTGGCTCTCCTTATTTCTGCAGGACAATGACAAAAAGCACAATGAGTGTGGCGAGACAAGGCTGAGACGAAACTGAGCTGCACAGCAAAACGGCCAATTTGGGGTCCATTCAGCAAAAAAAATTAAATATCATACGATAGTATCGAGGACTACATCAAATTTTACTGTCGTTTCCTTACTTTGATCATAATTTCTTTGTTACATAACACGTGAGAAGAAGCCGAGGCTGACCTAAAGGTTCTTTTATTTTACACGTGGCGCACGTAAACTTGGCACCTAAATTCCTGGCTAGGAGAAATGAGGGGCGGTGTGAGACGCTCCAGCCGACCCTCCGCCTACTCACCCTCGGGGTTGGAGTTCTCCTTCCTGCGGCCGGAGCTGGACGGCACCAGGCTGGGCGGGTTGGCCTGGTGCTCGGGGGATTTGGTGGATTTGGTGGACATCAGCAGCTGCTGGCGGGCGAGTCCAGGGGTGGCCGGGGTCCCGCCGTGCTCCAACGCCTTATTAAACTGCACGGCTGTGAGAGGTTCAGAAAGAGGCGTGGGCGTAAGAGCTTTGCTCACTAGAGCCTTTGTGGTTGGCGTGAGAAAGGACGACCTGGCGAACGGAGAAGTACGGCCTGGCATTGCGTGCGGTGTGGCGTGACTCAGCGTCTTAAATTTTTCCAGCTACCCTAACAGCTGTGAAGCCCGTAGGGCGCGCTCACCCTCTCGGAGCTCCAGACGCATCTTCTGCAGGGCCTCCTCCAGCTCCGAGCAGCGGGCTCGCTCCTTGTCCAGCGCCGCCTTCATGTCGCTGTACTGCAGGGGCACGGGCGTCACCACTGGGACGGTGGGCACGGGGGCCGGGCCCTGGGCCGCCAGCGCCGCCAGCAGGTCCTCCCGACGCCTGCCCCCGAAGAGGCCCTGCACACCGAGGCAGAGGCAGAGTGAACCGCCCAGGCTCCCTGGAGCCGCGACCCGGGAGGGGGGCCCGAATGTGTTCAGAACCTCGGCCTGCGCCGGCGGAAGGTCCGAGGGGTTCGATACTCAAGCAAACCAGGCGGCCCTCTGTGTTTAGAGCGTCCGTTTAGCTCCGTGGCTTGGGCAAGGCCTTCATGCAAGCTGTCTTAGTGCATGACAAATGCAGGATTGCTAATCGTCTGGGACATTGTGCCGTGGACGTGCAAAGCTGGACCATACTTACATGGGGTTATAGGGAAACCTAATTGGGGGGGGGATGGAGGGAGGGGCTTCAGTGAGTGGCTTTTTTTTCAGCAAGCAGTTAGTCAGGTGGGTTTAAGGAGGTGAATGCCCAGCAGACTCTGACCTTTTTCTTCTTAGAGGGGTGGTCTACCTTGGCCTGCAGGAAGTCTATCAGCTTGGTCTGCTGGGTGATGGTGCCTTCCATCTTCACCTTCTCATGAGAGTACGCCGCCTGCCAGATCAGTTCAGGTTCAGTACTCGGTTTCAGTACACGAGCATGCGCACTTTACATGTTCAGGACCTCCTGCTGAGTCCTGTGGACCTATGGCCACAGTGACTATTTGGACCACTGGCGTACTTACTTGTGGTAATACACATATTAATCATTAAGATAGATTACAAGTAATACCATTTTATCATTTGTTCGATTTCATCATATATCAATAATCATTTATGTTTCTAGAGGTATATCAGATTAATTTTGTCATAAGGCAAATTGTTGCCTAGGAAACATATAATGTACTAGAATAGGGAGCAAAAGAGGAGAGGAGGCGGAGTCTAATAATTCATACAGTAGAACATCTCAATAAATTTGTGCTTCGAAATACTGATCTCCTCTCAATACCAGAAAATATGCATTAATATACAGTAATAAAGGTCAGTAATTGGTAGACATAGTTTCTTTTTTCAAATGTATTAGATCTCAAATTTCCAAAATGGTCTCAGCTATTCTACTGTAAATGAAGACCTGCTTGTTTCCTGGGTGTGTGGTGCTGCTGTGCTGTCTGTGAGTGGGCGTGTACCTGTATGTGCTGTCTGTGAGCATCCATGTACCTGTATGCGCTGCTGTGAGTGGGCATGTACCTGTATGTGCTGTCTGTGAGTGGGCGTGTACCTGTACGTGCTGCTGTGAGTGGGCGTGTACCTGTATGTGCTGCTGTGAGTGGGCGTGTACCTGTACGTGCTGCTGTGAGTGGGCGTGTACCTGTACGTGCTGCTGTGAGTGGGCGTGTACCTGTGTGTGCTGCTGTGAGTGGGCGTGTACCTGTATGTGCTGTCTGTGAGTGGGCGTGTACCTGTGTGTGCTGCTGTGAGTGGGCGTGTACCTGTATGTGCTGTCTGTGAGCATCCATGTACCTGTATGCGCTGTCTGTGAGTGGGCGTGTACCTGTATGTGCTGTCTGTGAGCGTCCGTGTACCTGTATGTGCTGCTGTGAGCGGGCGTGTACCTGTATGTGCTGCTGTGAGTGGGCGTGTACCTGTATGTGCTGCTGTGAGTGGGCGTGTACCTGTATGAGGTGCTGTGAGTGGGCGTGTACCTGTATGTGCTGCTGTGAGTGGGCGTGTACCTGTACGTGCTGCTGTGAGTGGGCGTGTACCTGTATGTGCTGCTGTGAGTGGGCGTGTACCTGTGTGTGCTGCTGTGAGTGGGCGTGTATCTGTATGAGGTGCTGTGAGTGGGCGTGTACCTGTATGTGCTGCTGTGAGTGGGCGTGTACCTGTATGAGGTGCTGTGAGTGGGCGTGTACCTGTATGAGGTGCTGTGAGTGGGCGTGTACCTGTATGTGCTGCTGTGAGCATCCGTGTACCTGTATGAGGTGCTGTGAGTGGGCGTGTACCTGTATGAGGCGCTGTGAGTGGGCGTGTACCTGTATGTGCTGCTGTGAGCATCCGTGTACCTGTATGAGGTGCTGTGAGTGGGCGTGTACCTGTATGTGCTGCTGTGAGCATCCGTGTACCTGTATGAGGTGCTGTGAGTGGGCGTGTACCTGTATGAGGCACTGTGAGTGGGCATATACCTGTATGAGGTGCTGTGAGTGGGCGTGTACCTGTATGTGCTGCTGTGAGCATCCGTGTACCTGTATGAGGTGCTGTGAGTGGGCGTGTACCTGTATGAGGCGCTGTGAGTGGGCGTGTACCTGTATGTGCTGCTGTGAGCATCCGTGTACCTGTATGAGGTGCTGTGAGTGGGCGTGTACCTGTATGAGGTGCTGTGAGTGGGCGTGTACCTGTATGAGGCACTGTGAGTGGGCGTGTACCTGTATGTTCTCCAGCTGGTACTCCAGGTCGGTCCTCTCCGTCTTCAGCAGGTCCGTCTGATCCAGCGCTTCCTGCAGGCCCTGCGTCAGCCTGAAGATGTGACTCTTCTGCATGTCCAGCTGCTGCTGTAGCTTTGCTTGCTGCATGCATGCACACAGACACACACACACACACACACACACACACACACACACACACACACACACACACACACACACACACACACACACACACACACATAAACGCACACACACACACACACACACACACACACACACACACACACACACACACACACACACACACACACACACACACACACAGATCACTTCTTCAGCACAAATTCAGCATTTCAACCCAGTTTCCAAATGCATTAATAGTGACATTGGTAATGGTAGTGGAATCTAATCAAATATTTGCCAAAACTCCAACGCTGCAGGTTACAGCTTCTTCTGTTTGCTCGTCCATTTCAAAAACTCTGGTCGGCTGTGGGAAAACGAGCGGGACGGCGGGACAGCGGGACAGTACCTCGTCCACAAGCCTCTGCTTCAGCTCACGCTCCGTCTCCAGTTTCTGCTGCAGGCTCCGTGCGTTCATATCCAACATGGCGTGCTTCTTCTCCAGGTCGCCCAGCTGGAAGCGGCAGCAGTCAATAGAGATAAGAACGTAATCAGTAATTAACATTCATTTGTATAGCACTTTTTCAACGACCGTTGTCACAAAGCGGCTTTACGTATGTCCAAGCCCCCCAGTGAGCAAGTAAACGGCGACGTGCCAAAGAAAAACTCCCTAGAGCATGAAAACTAAACCTTGAGAGGAACCAAGACTCACAGGGGGACCCGTCCTCTTCTGGCTGGCATTGGACAGCACAATAACAATATCATATCATCATATCACGGCCTTCAGGCATGATCCCCATCGCATCCAATCATTTACATGAATCCGATCACGGTTCTCGACGGTCATAATACGTCTGACACAGGAGATGACAAAGACAGGGAGGACCCATGGATAATCTCTCCAAAACCCATTCCGTCCTGGCACCACACGATAACACTGCGCACTGCATCTCAGCTGGAGGAAGAGGAAATGCAATGATGGTCCATCTGAAAATGCAATATGGTGCAACTCTCTTGCAATGCTGGATGGGTCTGCATTGATGATATACTGTGACTGTAGTCACAATGCAGAACACAGACACTGCAGTGGCCAGAACGATGTCGTCATTCCCAGAGTCTCCAATGTGCTGAAGAGGAAGGGGGTTCTGGCTTCAATACGGGAGTGAAGTTTTAATCCCTGCTCGAATTTGTCTTTTAGCCTTTGGCTCCCACCACTGTGCGTTGGTAAATATCCTTTTATGTGGAAAGACTGATGAAAAAGGAACACTAACACTACTAAATTATGTATGGTAAAATACATAGTGTATGTGCAAATGTGGTGTTTCTAATAAAGTATATGGTGAGGATATTATTAAGTATATAAATATTAAGCATATTTAATCAAGATCATTTACTTAAAGCATTTAATCATTTTGTTATTAATTAACAAATAATCATATTAATAATCATATAAAAGTATGAGCATCAGAATTGTAAGAATCTTACAGTAATGTCTCAGGATCTTACATCTACTTTTATACAGTTCCTTTATCAATATTTATGGACATCTTTTAACTTACATCTGTTCCACTCAAACCATCTAGCAGAATGTGTTTAGGAATGTGGGTTTTAAGGTTCACAATTATCTACTTGAAATGACTGAGTCAGGTTTCCATCTGTAAGGACATTTACACTCATAACTTGGATCGTTTCAGAGCTGATTAGGCTCGGAACATGACGAGAAGAGTTCTGCTTGGTTCTGGAAGTCAGGAGCAGTTTAATGAGCTGGCGTGAGTGAGAGGATGTCCTTCAGGATGAGGGGGCAAACGGGCCTGAAATATTGCATCAGAAATGAGGAATATATTTGGCATTTGGACAGTTTTATGTGTCAGATTAATGTTGTAACTATGATCGCTGGTTGGTTCTATGTGGTTTCATTGATTGTATTTTTACACAAGCATTTTATAGAAAAATAAAAACATACTGAACATATGGCTTGAAGCAGTGACACTGGGGGGGACTGAGAGCAGAGGGCTTGTCTGAGATACACTGTGCTGCTAGAATATAGTGTGGAGATGAGAAACAGTATGGAGATACAGTGCAGAGATGAGTTACAGTGTGGAGCTGGGAAACAGTGTGGAGATGAGTTACAGTGTGGAGCTGGGAAACAGTGTGGAGATGAGTTACAGTGTGGAGCTGGGAAACAGTGTGGAGATGAGTTATAGTGTGGAGATGAGTTAGTTACAGTGTGGAGATGAGTTAGTTACAGTGTGGTGCTGGGGTACAGTGTGGTGCTGGGATACAGTGTGGAGATGTACCGTGTCAGACAGGCCCTCCGCCTTCAGCTTCTGATCCTTCAGGGCTTGCTGTAGCACGAGGATCTCGGCCTTGTGCTCCTTCACCGCCAGCTCCACGGCCTGCCGGGACTCAGAGCTGCGCTGGTCCGCCCGCAACCTGGGGCCCACGGAGGGGCAGAGAGAGACAGGGAGAGTCGGAGAGAGAGACCAAGAGTGAGAGATAGGGAAAAAGCAAATGAGTGTGTGTGAGAGTGTATGTGTGGTGAGTGTGCTTTTGTGTGTGTGTGTGTGTGTGTGTGTGTGTGTGTGTGTGTGTGTGTGTGTGTGTGTGTGTGTGTGTGTGTGTGTGTGTGTGTGAGTAGGGGTGTGTGTGTGTGTGTGTGTGTGTGTGTGTGTGAGAGAGATGGGGTGTGTGTGTGTGTATGCATTAGGGCTTGGGCTGGAACCTGTTCTGTTTCTCACTGTCCAGTTGTCTCTGCAGGTCTCGTGCGCGGCGCTCTGCCTGCTCCTTCTCCTCCTCCAGAGCGCTCCTCCAGCCCTCCCACTGACGCTCCTTCTCCAACAGCTCATCGTTCATGGTCTCCAGCTCCAACACCTGCTCCTCCAGCATGGTACATGTCGTCTTCAGGGTCTCTATGTTCTACACACACACACACACGCACCCACACACACACACACACACACACACACACACACAGACACGCACACGCATACACACACACACACACACACACACACACACACACACACACACACACATTACCAATTCAAGTCTGACTGATTATTCAAGATGAATTAATGATGAGGTGATGTGAGACATGGCATTCTGTCCCACAGAAGACAGCATTATGTCAACACCAATCAGGATTCAATCATTTCATTCTTCGTTAGGAAAGATTGATTTAAATGAGAAGCACATTCTCCTGATGAGCCCAGATACAACCCACTGATGGAGTAGGAAAGTGACCACATTTGCAGTATCTCCTTTCTAAATATGAATTCCGTCCCAATGGATGTCATTCCTGTCCAGTATCTTGAAGAACTGACACGTTGAAGACGCTGACTGACCGAGACAGACGAGTCACGTCTCAGATGGCTGAACTGAGTTACATGTCCATTAATGCACCAGAGCTGCTGAGATGCTATAATTACAATGGAACTGGCAGTACAAAGGTCAAACACGGGAGATGGAGGCAGGTGGAGAAACGACTACACGCACAGCAGCACCATCACTGAGAACGCGGACGCAAGCAAAGGGTCAAGACAGAACTACAAGAATACCAGCTGGAACAGAAAGCAGGTAAGTAATACACAAGAGATTTGGCTGAGCGTGACCTGTGAGTGGCGGGGACATACACAGTCCTAATGAGTCCACTGTCGGAGGCGGGTGTGCATAATAAGTGGGCGTGACCAGGGCGGAGCCAGGAGAATGACGGGCAAACCCGCAGTAGCAACAACTGGGGCGGAGTCTTTCACGCATCGCCGACGGCAGCCCGCCATTCCCTCCAAAAGCAGCAGTTGAACTGGGCAGACGTGCTTTACTAAAGGGAGTCGACCCTGTTGCTCATGAAAAGGGTGTCGTAGGGGAGAAATGAGCTGAGAACAGAAGAACAGAGTGGAGAGGGAGCGAATAGGTGCACCGGCGCCGTACAGCCCGCATGAAGTCCAACGCAGCCGGCCTGTGGGGCCCGGGGGGGGGGGGGGGGGGGGGGGGGGGGGTGGGGGGGGGGGTGTGGATGACGCATCCCTCCTTCCCACAAGTGTCTATGATTACCATTCGCTTGTGTTACACAACCACCAGCACTGAGACAGCACACACCCACACACACCGCCTCCCACGTGAGGCAGCTCAACTCACACACACCGCCTCCCACGTGAGGCAGCTCAACTCACACACACAGCCTCTGCTCTCTTCCACTGCTCTGAAACTTAACAAGCTTCTAACATTACTTGTCAGCTGGTTAATCATGCTTTGTGATGGGATTAAGGACTAACGTGGTATGTATTTCTCCCCCCTCATCCAATCAGCTTCAGTGTTTTAGAGCGCGCGTCTGTGTTTTGACTGCACCTCTGAACCATACTATTGGGGCTTTCGTAGGATTTCAAAAGCAAGTGGTTATTGTGTTTGTTTATTTATCTTTATATTGTCCTCTGTGTGCGGGCGTGTGTGTATATGTGTGTGTGTGTGTGTGTGTGTGTGTGTGTGTGCACTCTCCACTCACCTGTTTCTGATTGTTGAGGTGCATCTCCCTGTCGGCGACCTCCCTGCGGAGACGGTCCACCTCCTGGCTGAGCTGCACCCGCTCCTCGTTCTCATCCGTGGCCTCGTCCAGCTGCTTGGACAGGTAGAAGTTCTGCCGATTCAGCTCGGCGTTCTCCTGCGTCAGCTGAGTCAGCTGCTCCTCCAGGTCCGTGATCACCTGCACACGCAGGCCAGAGTCGCCGCTTCAGACGAGCCCTTGGTGGCCCCAGCACAGACCCCAGCTGCGCAGTGGACATTACCGACAGGCAGACCCCGAGGACTGAGAAGGACAGCTGGGGACGGTGGCTAAATCTGTGGGCAGGAGGGCCTCGCAGGCTTTAGAGTGATCAGACTGATAGGTTTCACTGTGCCTTTGAGGAAAACTGATATCTGGACTAGAGTCCCTCGTCCAATTTTATCGGCTTCTTTATATAAACAAAGGATCAAAAAAGAAAAAAAAATCTGAGCTAGCAGTTATGTGGGAGGAGAAAAGAGTGTTAAGGAATATGTTGGAGATGCTTTTGTGAAATCGTCCTCAGATCAGCAGGGACGGCGCTAATGGGACGATAATAGATTCTTCGTTCTTAATGGTGAACGGACATTTCATTCTTTCATTTTATGCAGAGAAAGGGAAAGCGAGGGCTGAGGCGCGAGCGAAGAGCAGTCGAGCCAGAGATGGATGAGTGTAGGAGACCCTCTGCTTATCATTACTGTAAAAGGCGCAGAAACACACGCATGCTGACCTACTTTCGCCGCCCACTGACCACCGTTTTGCATCCTGCCACGGCACACACACTAAACCCAGGTTGGCCGATTCCCCTCTGTGTAAACGGCGGAGGTATTTAAAGAAGCTTCGTCAGGGGGTGCAAATTCTCAAACGCATAAAATCTGTTTTCCGAATACGTTTAGAAGTATCTGAGGTGCCATGCAGAGATGGAGAGCTTGACGGTTTTTACAGCCAGTCCTTATTAACACAGTTGTTCCAACCATCGTTTATAGTCGTAAAACACGAGCTCACCGAGAGCAATAAAGCGAGCAGAGTGACAGGTTTCTCACTAATAAAAGAAACCCAGCTACAGCTACAGCTTCCGGACGTAAACGCGTCCTCGTGCATTCAGAACGCCGTGAATGTCCTTTTCTAAAACCTTTTTAAATACTTCATACTCATTCACACCGTGTTTTAAATAGCAATATTATCACATTTGAGTACATTTTTATGTTTGTGGAGTTTACCACAAACTGGACTGGATTTGCAGAAATGCAAAAGTCAATAACACAATCACAGTCAGTAAAGGGTTTTCAGTATAACATATGTTAGAAGTGTTAGTGCACTTTGAGTTTTCACGGCGTTTTCTGGAGGTTTACATAACCGCCCCATTAAGTCCACTGAGGGTCAGAGAGGCAGATTCCTCAGTGACAGGCGTGTTCTGCGGGACTACAATCGATGGGAGGGACTTTAACAAGGATATAAATAAGAGATACAGTCCCCAGTCTACTGAACACAGTGATGCTTGGATCCAGTCAGAGTTGACTGGGGTGTTGAACAAAGCCCACGTCTTCCTCCCAGTTGTTCTCCCTGGGATCCAGTAACACATCACTGCTGGGCCTCGGCAGCACCAGCGCAGCGTGGAAGCTGGCTCCAACTCTGCATATTCAGTGCAGCATTAAAATAACTCCTCCGAAATAACAGCGCGACACCCACACGTTGCCGTCCACGCCTGCGTCCTCGGGGTACGTCAGAACGCTCTGCTGATTCACGTCGAACCTTCTCACGTTAATCGATGCAAATAAAGGAACCTGCATCTAGCGGCTATCCGCGTCTGCGCAAGCGCACGCTCGCAACGTCCGGCCACGGCGAACGGGAAACGAGCGCAAAGGCGCAGTCAGGGAGGCGCAAAGGCGCTCAGGGAGGCGCAGTCAGAGGACGCAGCGCCGGCTGATCTGGAGCCGCCGTGAAGGCGATCACACAGCATGCGCGTGGGAGGACAGGAAAAGTAGGGCAAGCGCATAAGAGAGAGATTTTTTTTTCATTCCTGTGCATTAGCTATGTGCAGTGATTAATCAAGCCACTTCCAACATTTGTCAAAAAACTTCCACAAAGGGGCCTGCGCTTACAAGGGACCGCATGCATAACTAATGTAAGGAGTGAAGTTCACCTAACTGAAAATAACATTAGAATACGAAGGGGAGGGGGAGTGTTGGTTTAATTACAAACTGTGATTAAAGGACGTCTGTTAAAGAGAACTGGGCCAAGCTAAAAGCTGTTGAATATTTTTCATAATCAAAATGGTGCGGAATATCAACCACTTGGTGGAAACGAGGCCATCTGCGTCAATGCATGTGAGACACAGACTCAATTAAGCAACACTCTTATTTGTTGGCATGTGTCAATCATCGAGCTCAGCACATCAGTTAGTATGAGGCAGTCAGATGTCCATCACGTACCGCACAGCTGTCTCTCAGGGCGTCAAACTTGCGCTGGATCTCATCTCGGTGGGCCTTCAGAAAAGAGAGAGTGAACGTGTCACAATCAGAAGGAGGACACACCCCTCTAGAGCTCCTCCTTGGTTCTGAAACAGTGTGAGGCATCCAGGCATCTCTAATAGCTTGCCTGCAGTGTTACACAATGTATATGGATTTTCCGTGATGGTTACTGTCTCTAGCTCCTCTCGCTCCTCACCCGGAGGACGGTGATCTCCTCCTCGGCCTCGGCCGTGGTCTCCTCCAGCTCGGTCTTGGCCTGCTGCAGCTGGTTCTCCAGGGCGTGGCGTGCCGCCTGCACACTGCTGATCTGCGCCTCGCGCTCCTGCAGTGACAGCGTCAGCTCCGACACCTGCCTCTTGATCTCCAGCTTCTGTTCCTCATGCTCCAGGCCGATCTGAGGGAAGGGAGGAGGTTTTCACCCAGGCGTGTGGGTCCACGGTCCAGAGGGACTGTGTCGGAGGGGGAAACCGAGCAGCTGATGCTCTAGGAGGGTTTGTGATCCCTGGGAAGCGTGCATGACAGCAGAGTGAAAACAGCTAGTGTGACCGACAACATCTAGCGTGGCAAAGCCCTTGTTCAGTGTGCGTAACTACTGGTACCGGAACATCTTGCTCTTTCGTTCCCCGTTCATTCCCAGACAAGTCACATTTGCTCCCGCGTTAGCGCCGTCTCTCACGGGTGCACCGGTCCGTTCTCACCTCCCTGAGCCGGGCCTCCAGTTCCAGGACTCGGCTCTTGTTGGTCTGCTCCTGCTGGCTCATCTTCTCCAGGTGCTCCTCCAGCTTGGCGTTCTGGGCCTCCAGTTTGCCTGCCTGAGACTCCAGGTAGAACTTCTGCTGCCTCAGTTCAGATATCATTTCCTCCTGGGCTTTCCTGCAGGACAGCAGTGACAGTGACGGTATGAGCGCAGCCTCTCAAGCTGAAGTCGCCATTCTTGACGCGTCGACGAAAATGGGTCTGTGTGATTATGGTGATGTGTTACTGGTGACAGTTGTAGACGAAATGATACATTCACCTAGGTCAGAGTCTTACAAGCTGTTGATGCTCCACATTTTTGGGTTGACAGATGGTTTTCACTGTGTAAGTTAAGTGGAAAATATGGGTATGAGTCAGCTGGTGTTCTCTGAATTTCTACGTGAATGGAACTTAAATTTTGATGTGCACTTCACCTTTGCCTATATGTCACAAGTTATAACAGAACGTTCTTGATAGACATTCTAGAACTAGAACTGTAATTCTAGAACTAGGTGGCCATTAGAAACAAGCAACAAGGTTTTCACTGGGATTTTGGTTTTTGAAATCTTTGAACATGTTTGTTCTTTTTTCATGTACCACTTCTCTGGCGATCCTGCTCCACGGCCCTGTACTGATCCCTACACTACGCCCACTCCTCAGGAGAGCAGCACAGCACATCTTCTCCCATGTGTAAACTGTCTCACTTTGTCTGACCATAATGCACTTGGATGAAATTCTTATGAAAATGAGTTTTTATTATTCTATTTATATGGAGAAGAAGTTCACATAGTCACATCTGAACTGACCAGAACGATTATTGTTTTTTAAAGAGGCTGTGAACCTTGAGGTTAACAATTTTTTCCATCATTAATTCCATCCATTCATTTTGTAAGGGGTTTTTTTTTGTTCAATGAATACATGGTGATTTAAAAGCAGTGCATTAACAGCATTTGGTAGTTGTTATTATCCAGAACAACTCACATATTTATCAGTATGACAGGGTGGGAGTCAAATCCATGACCTTGGTGTTGTTAGCAAAGTGTTGGACTGTATGTGCTGTAACACAGTGTTTCTCAACCCAGTCCTTAAGGCATACCAGACCTTTCCACATTTTTGCTCTAACCTAATGTGTTGGGAACTTGGACAGAGAAAAGTTCTGCAACTGTCAGGTGGGCGCTTGAGGACTAGATTGAGAAACACTAACAGGTGAAATATGTGTGTGTTAGTTTGTGTGTGTGTATGTGTTTGCAATTTGTATAACAGAGCTCCCATTACTTATCGTGACTTTGATGAAGATCAGATGGCATTTTAGGAGCTCTTTAGGCAAACCATTTCAAAAGGTTCACAAACTTTTCCTCACAAAACACACAGGAAGATCCTCGCTCGGTAAATGGAAATACGGAAACCTACTCTGGATGTGAGGGTGAAAGAAGAAACTGTGACTAAGCGCTGAAATCAGTGCAGAGGATGTGAAGTAATGAAAGTGAAGCAGCACTTGGCTTCCTGTGAGCTCACATGTTCTTCTGAGTGTAGATGCTGCTATTGGCTGCCAGCTTGTTCGCCTCCGAGAGCTCGGCGATCCTCTGCTCCAGGCTCGTCATCTTCGACTCCATAGCGTTGATTGTCTGGAAGAGGAAGAAGCAGATCAGATCAGCCATTCAAATTGCAAACATTTCACATTTATTTCTAAGGTGATCCTCCTTTCACTGGCATCAGGCTTTCAACTGGCAGTGTGTGTTTTACAAGAATGTCTAAGTAATGTAATGATGGTGGTGCAGTCTGAGGTCTAACGGTGTCTGTAAGGGTTTGGACGGCTGTAAGTCGTACTGCTGTCTGATCGCTGATCAGTTTGCCCTTCTCCCGAGCTTCCTCCTCATACACATTCTGCTTAGACTCCAGGACTTCTTTGTTAGCCAAGTCTGCCTTCATCTGAGTCTCCAAAACCTGATATGAAGAACAGCAAATGTGACGAAATCATGACTTAAATGTGACTTAAAAATGGGATGTGTTTCAAAATGATACATGACATTCTGAATCAAATTGCAGACTTGATCATATTTGTAATGTGTTTCTTTTTTAAATCAGCAGTGGAAAAACCTTTAGACAGAAGAACAGAATGCATTGCATACTGAGGACACAACCTTAATTTTATCCTCATACAGTTTCTCTTTCTGCTCCAGTTGGGTTTCCATGCGCTGGGCTGTGGCTTGAGTTTCACGTAAGTTCTCCTCCAGTTCCTGTGATGAAGAACTATGCATAGTAATTCTCATTCAGCCTGTGGCAGAACCCCATACTCTGACCCTGACCACAAATACATGCGCAGTTTATGCCAGAGACAAAAAAGAAACTTGAACGGCAAAATTTGAACAATGTACAGCCATTCATCTAATGAGAACAGACCTCAACGTGAATCAGTGTGACGCCCATGATCCTGGCCAGAGAGAGAGAGGTATGATCCATGTTTACAATCTGCCGGTTTTGGAACCGGGACTGTGGCACACGGTGCGTGCTGGGAGCGTGAGTAGAGGGTGTGGGGCCACTGCTCAGTCAGGCAGATGAAAACGGGTGTGTGTGTGTGTGTGGTGGGGGGTGGCGTATGAGGGTCTGTATGTGTATGTGAGCTTGTTCTTGTACCATCGGTTGGTGCCCTAGTGTCTTTTACCATGATCTTGTCAGCCATCTGTTGGATCTGCTGGGATTTGGTCTGGATGTCCTCTTTCAGTTTCGTCTCCCTACGCTCCACCATCTCCAGCCTCTTCACCTGGTTCTCCAGGGTCTTCCTGCCATCCTGATCCAACAATATATACCATGCTGTTTATTTAGAATAATAAGATTTGGGGTCTTTATTGGGTTGCATTGCTTTAGGTCTTGCTTAACACATACAGTCTACAATGCACAGCCTAACAGCACATGCTCACACAATGCTACCTCTTTACCGACAACAGGCCTTTGACACTAGCCCCAGGCTTACGATTAAGAAATAATTGCACAGTTCAGGTTCACTAAGAGCACTCAGGGCAATATGGAATCCACTTCAACAAACAGGATATGTTATGAGGTACAAGTAGTTTAGTAAATATCACCAGTGACACGAAACTGGCCAATAAATGCAATGGAGCATCTAATAAATAACAGTGCTAATGCATAACAGTGCTGTGCTCACCACCATGAGAAGTCATGGGCTATTAGTAGACTTACCACTGGGTATATTGAAAAGACCAAACACACTGCTGTCAGGAGTGATATAGCTCGAGCTTGGCATGTTTTGATAATGAAACAGCGGGATCTTTTTAACCCATCTGCATGTACAGTTTTGCATATACAAGTTTTTTTAATAAACTCAATAATACTCAAGATCACATTAACTAATATGCAAGTCACAATGAACATGATTCTTGTGTGTTCGAAATATGTGGTATATACAGTAGATACCACTAGGCAGTGTAGCATCTTCTGTGTGTGTGTGTGGGTGTGTGTGTGTGTGTGTGTGTGTGTGTGTGTGCTGTCAAGCCTCACTGGATAACACTCTTTACAGGTAATTAAAGTCTAACAACACCAAATGGTACGAAAAGTAGTATGTGAATCAGTTCCTATATTCCTTTATAGTGTTGTTATAGTTCTATTACTATAGTGCCAGCTATAGTAAGACATTTTGATGTGTGTGGCAAATGCCCCTCAACTAGGCAATACTTTACAATGACCAGAGAAGTGATAAAACTCCTTCAACTCAGAACAAACTGGATTCTCTTTCAGCTTTCTAGGTGCATGAAACATCTGGGAAAGCTGTTATATTATTCAGATCTGAATGCTTGGTCTCACCCTGAGCTGGTCTCACTCTGGGCCTTGGGATGGGCTCTGCTATAAATCTGAGATATGGCGCGGACACTCAAACGGACCAGACCATCATCTGAACCAAGCCACCTCTGACCTCGGTCTCACGCAGTCGTCTGCGCAGGCTGTCCGTGGAGTCCTCGCGGGTTTGCAGCCGCTCCACATCTCGCTCCAGGCGCTCTTTAGCCTGACGCACATTCTGCAGCAGCTCGGTCGCTTCGGTGCTCGCCTTTACTGCCTGAGGGGAGTGGAAGAGCCCATCGGCTACAGCGGCAAATATCTGCACTCCGCTCCCATTACACCTGAACTCTACGTGAAAAGTGTACAGGCATCAGGAACTGATAGGAGCCCTCTATGGCAACGGTGAAACCCCTTTTTGAGGTCGTCGATATTTTAGCACCTTGGCAAGCTTGTCTTGAAGCTCCTCAACCTTTGCTTGCTGCTCTTCATTGGTCTGAGGAAAAAAAATGCAATAAAACATTCTGGATTGAAAATAAATTTCATGGCTTTGGGAGGGGTTTCAAGTAATAAAATATTGGAATGAATCAGCTCCACAGCAGGTCGTAACAATATGAGGGTTATTTGAAAAGTCAACCCGCTGACCTTCTGCAGTTTAGCGAGGAGCTCCTCCATCTCTAACTTGCCTTGCTCCTTAGCCTGGAAAGAAAATGGAAGCTGCAGCTATTCCAGCCTTCATGACCGCACTGAACCAAGTTCCCACCCATGCAGTTGCTTCTAAGCTTCTAAGTGCAGCTTCCTGACCGTCTCACCTTCTGGATCTTCTGTTGGTAGTCCGCCGCCTTCCTCTTCAACTCCTCGCTGGTCTGGCGCGACTCCTTCAGCTCGGACTCGTACAGATCGCTCCGGCGGCGGGCGGCCGAGAGGTTCTCCTCCAGCTGACGGATGGACGCCCGCATCTCCTCCAACTGGGCATGGTACCCCTGCAGAGTAGACCGAAGAACTCTAGCATGCTGCACTGAACGTCCCAACAGGCAGCACAGAAACAGCGCAGGAGAGAGGAGCAACCTCCTCGAGATTAAAACTTCAGATTGATTCAAGATAAAAAATTTCAATAGTGGGGCTGCTGTGAGAAACAGTGGGAGGATCATATAGAAGAAACTAGTTCTAACCCTAGTTCACCGGGGAAAAAAATATTAAAGGTGACATGGTCCAATGAAAGCTATGGTGAAATAATGGTCAGATTATGGATTAAAAAATAAAGAAATAGCCACTAGCCACTAGAAGACCAGGAAAGGAACTGGAGCTAAATGGCTGAAAGGGCAAAGAGTGGGTGTACAGAAGAAGCTTGTCTGTCAGAGTCTACTTCTGCAGGACGCCTCTCAAATGCACCATTACCTGCTGCTTACAGCTCTGCTCTGTGTTATATGCCCTCTGGCTACATCTGCTCACCTGGTAGCCATTCGGCACTGATTACACCAGAACTAGAGGGGCAATGGGGGTATTGGGAGGCACTGAACAACACAGCAGATGTTTGAATTACAGCTTACAGCACATTAAGATGGTCATCTAAATTCTGGTGAGAAATTCAGTTCGATTAAATTCAGTTCATTGTCATTCAAACGTGTACAGTAGAAATGTGGTTTGGCAAATCTCCAGTGTAGGCACACAACATTTAGTGCGAGACATAACACATTAAATGAGTCACGGTACACAGATTTTACTTAAACAAACACAAATAGAAGTAAACATTCGGTGGTGTGCTACTGCTTATCTGATAAAGTGCAGTGTATCATGTAAAGTATGTGGTGAGTATGACTGGGTGGGTATGTAGTGATGTAAAGTCAGTGCAGTATTACAGTCTGAAGCAGACCAAAGTAGCTGATGGGGTCACAGTGGATGGTTTTGCTGTATAGAGTTAAATGTGTGGCGTGAGGGAATTAACTGCTTGAGGGAACAAGATGGATTTTGTGCTGTGGAATGGGCTTCCTGATGGTATTGGTCCAAACAGGCTATGTCTGGGATGAGTGCGGTCTGAGGTGACACTTGGCGTCTTCTTCTGACATCTCGTGGTGAAGATATGACAACCTTCAGGCAAAGTGGCTCTGGTGATAGACTTATAAACTCATTGTATGACTTCACAGTCAGACTGTGGAGCTGCCATATCAGATTCTTAATATGCTTTCCACTAAACTTCTACAGTAGGTGGTATTGAGCTGAGGGGAGAAGACTATTCTAAATCTTCTTAGAGCACGTAACAGAAGATTTTCCTTGTGAAATGTGAGGTGTGGGACAACCTGGTGAGATCTTCTGTAGTGTGTAGTCTGTGTGCTCTCCTCTCCTCCATCTAAAACAATAATTTCCTTTGTTTTGGTGACACTGAAGGAGAGGTTATGGACAGTACAACATGAGAGCTACCTCCTCCCTTCAGGTTTCATCATACCCAGTGATGAGGCCTATGACTGTGTCATCAGCAGACCTGAAGTTTGAGTCATGCTCATGAGTCTACAGACTGTAGATTAATGGCGAGAGCACACAGCCTCATGGGGCTCCAGTGCCCGGGGTGAGTGTAATGGAGGTTGGGTTGCCTAATCTGGACCTCTGAGGTCCACGAGCTGGAAAGTCCAGGATCTGGATGCAGAGAGGATTGTTGACATGTAAGGACCTGTGCTTAGAAACCAGTTTGAGTAGATAACAGAATGATTAGATACCAGTTTGATTAGATAGCAGAATGATTAGATACCAGTTTGATTAGATGGCAGAATGATTAGATACCAGTTTGATTAGATACCAGAATGATTAGATACCAGTTTGATTAGATACCAGAATGATTAGATACCAGTTTGATTAAATAGCAGAATGATTGTATTTAAATGCAGAAGTAAAGTCCAGGAGCAGCATTCTGACATAACTGTTCTGTTTCCTGGGGGCTTATTGCTATGTGTGTGGTTAGAAAGACTCCATCCAATGAATTCTCCATTGACCTGTTAGCACAGTACAAACTGTAGTGGATGTTCTGTAGAAGAGGGTCTTCTACAAAGTTATGACACTGATCATGATCAGAAGAACAAATGAGGATATCCAGTAACAGCTTATATATAATATAATATGAATGAATACACCAAACTGGCATGCTAGAAATTACTCAGACCTATTGCTTCAATGTCTGCAGTTATTATCCGTCAGAAGTAGGCTACATGAAGTCAAATGAAAATCAAAGGTAAAGTTTACAGTAATTAATTCATTAAAGTTTTTTCCAGTAATTAAAATGATAATAAGAGGCAACAGAAACAACATAGAAGAGATTCTTGTGAAATTACCATTTCACTGGAGATTATAATGTGCACCCTTTATTAACTATAAATCAACACAATCTGGTTGCCGCCATTCTCTTAGCCAGCCTGAATTATCACTAGCTCACTAATTGCTCTGTGCAAACAACTTCAGCCATGAAACCAATGTGGTATGCAGAAGCAGATAGACATGAAAACATCTGCAGCAGATCCCAAAATAGAGAAGCATGGATGGAGAAAAAACACCCTCCTCAACTCAAACAACAGTTCACGAACAAACACTCGCATTCACTGTGAGCAAAAGCACTTTATGTAATGTCCATTATTGGAGGTACAAATCTAGGAGAAACAGCTGTCCATATATCAATTTATGCCTCTTGGGTATCCATTAAATGTTGAAAATGTGAATTTATGTAGAGTGCCTTTTAATTCCAAGGCTTTGTGCTGGTAGTGAAGAGTGTATTCAGTCTGTAGGTCTCCCAGGCTTCCCACAAAGACAGCAAGCCGAAAGCTCTTTGTTTACTGGGTCTTTCTCTCTTGCCCCAAGATCCATCTTGCCTCACTGCTGAAGCTAAGCATCAACGTTATTTGGATAAAAATGTTCTCGAAGAGTAAAGCCCCAACTGTATTACGTTTATCATAATTCAACATTCCTGTTTTTGTGTTTGTCATAAATTTGTGGAGGGAAAAAAAGAGAAATGGTGGGATGTGTTTGTTCAAGCGGCACAATGAGAAATGAGGCAGAAGTGATATTAATTTTGATGGAACACAAAACAGTCGTGCACTTCAAACACAATCAGCGATGTGCTTGTGAGGTTTGCCCCGCCAGCGTGTCTGCAACGGGCAACGTGAACTCGGTGGAGTGAGGCAGTGGCGTTACCACGCTGCACTCTCTCACCTACAAAAACACTTCAGCCCACATTGCGAAACGGGCCTGGGTTCGTGTTTTGTTCTCGTACACGAGCTCGCCTGGAGTGTGGGCCATCACAGGCAGAATTCAAGCTCCGCTCCTACAAAATCCGCAATTAGACGCCAATGGGCGCGAAGGGGGCGCTAAATGTTTCATCCAGCCTAAAGACAGCACGGCTAATTGAAGACCAACCCCCCCCCCGTTTGCAGTGACAGCCTTCTCGCTGCATCTGCACGCCCTTCACTCCTGGCTACCGGGTTTTGGTCTCCATGGCAACCTGCCTGCGATGGAGCCGGGTAGAGCAGCTTATTTTTTCCCCATTAGCTCGCGCCTCCTCTCTGTCGCGCGGAGCCTAGCGCGCGCCATTCTGCCTGTTCACCGCTGCTTCAGGTGGCCACATCTAAAGGAATATCGGGAAGATAGCAGGATAAGATTAGCTCGTTTTGCTAGCACGCTGCGCTTGCTCCAAAGGAGCTTGCACTAACCGCTCTTTATCGAGGCACTGCCAAAGGCAACTTAAGCTTTTTCAGGAGGGAACATTACTTGGGCACCATCCCAAGACTCGTATCTCACAGGCTCAATGAAGACACATGGCGCAGTATGAGGTTTTATTAAATCAGTGTACCCGCACATGCACACACGTGGACCTGCTTCAGGAAGGAAAGTCCTGCCAACTTCTGGTGTGCATGTAATTAACATGCGTAGCAGGAAGCTAACGTCCGTGACAAAAGCCACATACGGGGTAAACTAATAAAGAGTGAGGTCTACACACACAGGAAATTGAAGCTACAACAGAAGAGAGATCCATAAACAGACCCCTCGTAAATAATCCACTCTACACATACAACACACAAGCCAGTGGTGTGAAAACAGGCACTTCTAACACTAATGAAGTGGATGGCAAAAATGTCACACTTCATACATAAAAGCTATAGGCTATAGAAGCATATTTTATAAATGGAGTAAAATACGAAACATCAGCCTTTTCATATAAGCTATGTTACATATCATTGATTGACCAGGTATGCAGTGGCCAAGCCAAAGGGGGGGCAGAGGTGGCAATTGCCACCCTCAACAGAGCCCTTGCCACCCCTAGTGCCACCCCACTGGAAATGGTAATTTTAAGAGAAAATATGTGTTTCCTTTCGTTCATCATTTGTATATGGACCCCTCTGATAAAGCCTCGGTCACCCTTTGGACACCCCTTGAAAAAAAGTCTAGCTCTGCCACTGCAGGTATTGTCCTGTGGTAGGGAACTGGTCTTGTGACCGGAGGGTCGTGGGTTTGATTCCCAGACCTGAGGCCATGACTGAGGTGCCCTTGAGCAAGGCACCTAACCCCAACTGCTCCCCGGGCGCCGGGCTAGGGCTGCCCACTGCTTTGGGCATGTGTGCACCACAGCCCCCTAGTTATCACTAGTGAGTGTTTGTGTGTGTGTGTGTGTGTTCTAATTGCACAGATGGGTAAATGTGGAGGACAAATTTTGATTGCGGTGAAAAATCACCATTGGCAAATATGGCACATTTCACTTTATAGGAATCCAAACAATCCTTTAGGGTCAGAATAGTAGATCCCAAAGCAGATCTTATTCTAAAACCTACAGGGTAATGAGCTGGCCCCTACAAGCATCGTCTGTTGTACAGTATCTTAAGCTTGCCGACAAAAATTTTAATATTCATCCACGTATGAATATCTCTAAGCCCATGCCTCTCTATGCAGATAAACAGACACTTTGCACCCAGCTGAAGTACAAGACAGCTGCCCAATAAGCTGATAGCTGCAGCCTGAGCGCTGATAGGCCACTGTAGTGCAGGATAACCCCAGGGAGGAGGAGTGAAGGCAGACATTCTATACCTGCTCTTTAATTTCCTGTAATTTGTTGCTCTGCTCCCGGATATCATGAAGTAGCTGTAGGGCCTTATCGTCCTCCTGAGACACCTCCATCCTTGCTTGCTCCAGACTGCGCTTCAGACTCTATACACACACACACACACACACACACACACACACACACACCAAACACCCATACCCGTCATCATTTACATACGCCAGCATGTCTTATGAAGAAGAAACCTATAGGTAAACTATTGACAGTATTCGTAAGGTGTGAACTCACACTGCACTCCGTAATGTAGGTGGCCAGGTCCTGCTCCAGAATGTTCCTCTGGGTCTCAGAGGCTTTCAGCTCAACGTCCTTCTGCTGAAGCACTGACTCCAGGTCAGACATCTTCCTCTGCACTTTAGAGATCTCCTGCTCCATCTTAGGAGAAGGTCAAGCACACACAGAGAAGCTTCACCACTGCATTTGAATACTATTAATGTAACAAAGATGTGAGAATATAGATTTAATATGATGTTGTTGCAGTCATTGGGACCCTCATGTTTAATACTATGGCAATAAATCCATTATACTGTAGTGTTATAGCCCCTTTCTTAAATAACGTAATCTGAAATATAGTTCTGATTGGACTTATCAAAAATTCAACTGGGAACTTTGCAAAAATTGTGAAAATGCATACCTACCTTCAAATATATCTGAGGGTATTGCTGCAGTGAGACTCCGGAGATGTAAAGGTCTTTTTCTCTCGCCGTGCTCTTGGTCTGGAAAATAAGGTCTGCAGCACTTTGTCTTGACATGAGGGAAAAATAACCAAGGGAGGTCAAAAATGATACCAAATGACCAGCAGAGACCTACATCACATCACCATCAGAAACCTGACGTACCTAACAATACCTGACAATACCTGACATCTCTGAACATCTCAAAACAAAATGACTTACAGTAAAGGTAATTAAGAAAACATCAAATGACCCTCATTTCATACATATGTAATATGAATAGAATAATTAGCTCTGCATAAATCCAATAGAATAAGAAACATAAATCTGTCCCTCAATGAGATATAAAAAATTACAAATAGTTATAGTATGACAGCTGTTAAGGATATTCAATATTATGGACTTGTATTCATAAATAAAATGATACCTATTTAATACTGGTTCTCTGTCTCCATTGTACACATAGTACAGTTTATTTTTATCAGTGAAAATCATATTAGCAATGCATGCTGGGTTTTATCTGACACACCGTAGTGTAAATTTGGCAACCAGTGGGATGGAGGGAGAGAGGGAATAAGCAACAGCATAAAAAGGTGCTAATAAAAGAATAGACTCCTCTACACTCCAGTCTTGTGGATTTCATTCTCTCCCATTCTCTCTCTCACGCTCCTCCTTTCTCTCTCCCCCTCTCTCTCTCTCTGCTATACCTACTTCACAGTGTGCTCGGAGGCTTACCGATTACAGCACATTCTCAGATAAACCCCAAAAGAAGCTTATAGATCCACTATGCAGCTGTTCTCAAAATGCACGTGCTCAATGTTCGCAAGGATAGGTGACAAGTACACACACACACACACACACACACACACACACACACACACACGTGCGCATGCACACAGATGCACACTCACCCACCCACACACAAATATCTCCTCAAATCTGCTGAGCGAAGTCCATTACTCACCCAAAGCACATATGAGTTCAGTGTCTTTCAAATAAAAATAGACATTACACTACATGTACACTATAACACAGATCAAGTGTAAAGGTCTTTTTGATTTGTAAAATGCTGCAGATTTGTTAATGCTGTTATTCTGCAAATGTCTGTCAGACATTCCCTGTGCTAAAGCAAACCTGCATCCAGCAATTCTCCACTGCTGTAAATCTCAAAATGTTTTTACACTTTTGCATAGGATAATTCAAGCACACCGTCATGTCATCCTATTAATTGTTTTTATGTCTTCCAGTGACCAAGCAAGCTGGGTAATTAGTGTGGAGCTCATTTTTAAAACAACCATAATTTTAAAGTCTAAGTGAAATACTGCAATTAACATAAAAGCCAAGCACTTCTGGAGCCCCGCAGAAGCCAAGGTTTCGTCACCATGTGCGACCGAGCATTCAGAACGGGACTGTGCGTCTGCAGCCCAGCTGGAGGTAGAATTCAGTAACTAGAAAAGCGGCTCCATGTTTCCAAGAAAAGCTTTTGCTTCTCTTCCCCTGCTGACAGACTCTCATCTCTGCAGGAAAAGCCTTACAAATGCGACTATATAACAGCAAAGAAGGAATCAGGAAAAAACCCCTGACCAACGATGTCCCTTCTTTTGAGAACCACAGTGATCATATCCATGACAGATGTGAGGCAAACGCATGACTGGGAGCAAGATCTGACAATCAGAGAAAGATCAACATGAATGTAATTGGATTTTTGAGGTAACAAAACTGTAACTACAACAATTAAATTGGGAGATTTTGGAATGTGATAATAAAGAAAATGGCCATCAAAGTTTCAGCTGTGTGTGTGAGTTATTGCACAGTGCAACATGGTATGCACTGCACAGTGCTCGGTGACCACTGCAGCACATGTGATGGGTTTGAAGTAAGCAGGTGCAGTGTCAGTACACAGGAAGTCCTGACTGACATTTTCACTAATTGAAGAAGCTTGACAACAGCAGGGAATCAGTTTGAGTGATCCACTCTCAAATAGATTTGTATCACTTAAACAGCATGTTTTATCACGGTCAAAAGCTGTTGCCCACTGCTACATCAAATAAACTGTGGTCTACTTATTGAAACAATGTGGCAGCCAGAGCTGTGGCTATAAATGCATTTGTACACTTCTGTCTACCTTTAGATTTTGGACAACTGAAACCTCTGGGTGAATCTTGTGTACAGACAGCCTAAACAAGGCTTTTAAACAAATTGTTTTGGCACAGCACATGTTTTTCAAAAGGTGCCAAAAATTATTCAATTCTTCCGCCACTGGATAACCTGTAAGGCTGATTAAAGAACTGACCCCAGTTCAGATATAGTTCTACAACTATATCTACTAGCACTAGATAATGATTTCATAGGAAATGCGTGCTTATGTAATTTGCAATGACATATTTGCAATAACGTAAGACGTAAGAATATGGCGCAGTGTACCATGTGAGGAATTACACCTTGATGAACTGTTGGAATGGTTAAATGCATTACTAAGGTCTTCTATGGACATTACAACATCATCTCATATGAGGTGTTCGTTCCATGGTACAGTGGACAATAAACGAATAATTCCAGTCCCAGTTATCAGATAAATTCTCTTTAAAAAGAGAAACCACAATAAGATTAACAGTCAGCGCCTATGTTTCTGTCGCATCCACGTGATATCTAGGCGCGCATGTGAGCACCGCTACTGTATTGTGAACGGTTCAAGGAACGTCATTTTCCCTTATGTTCCCAAACATGTTTGAAACTCTCGGTGATAAATCTTGTAGCGTGAGCAGCTCCATTGCGAGAATCAGGAGCAGCCCAGCACCCAATGACAACACGAGAGAAATGGTTGGCAAAAGGAGGCGGCAACAACTGCTATGTTTCGTTGCAACATTCACCTCCAGCAGTCTTGCTGCCAGTGTTGCCAGGTTCGCGGTTTTCACGCCAAATTGGGCTTGTTTGAAACTCCTTCCGCGGGTAAAAATTCTGGGGTCGCGGGGTGCGGTTTTTTGGGCTACTTTTGAGTTGGGCCACTGCGGGAGTTACAAGTCAACACTAAGAATCGATGGCGATATAATACTTAATTTGTCTCTGCTTCCCCAGTCGACAATTTACACCCCCCTTCCGCTCAACAACTTACACTCGCCACCCCCCCCCCCCTCCGCTCAACAACTTACACTCCCCCCCCCCCCCGCTCAACAACTTTGGCCTTTGGGCTAGTTTTGGCTTCTGAGGGGCGGATTTTATACTGACTTTGGGCTGGATATTTTTGTAGGACCTGGCAACACTGCTTGCTGCCCACGTCTCCCTAACCGGTCCATCCTCCACAATTTTCATCTAATCGGCTTTTTCATGTTTCTGTACAAACAAGCGACAAAGTAGCCTCTATAGCCAGTTGTTCGAGCTCCATCCTAACAAAGTCACGTAATCTATAATTCACATGAGCAATTCCTCGCAGAGCGGGAGATTTGGGGATCATGTGCGCTTCGTGGGGGATCTCTGAATAGACCGTGGGCGTTTATAATGTGCGATTGTATGAGTAATTTAAAGTCATGTAGTATGTTCACTAGCACTAGACGTGGGTCTGCTTATTAAATTCAGATTTATAATTTAAACTGACGTCAAGTTACTGAATTTAGCTTAATCTTGTTAATAAAAACAGTAAAGAAAAAAGCTGGTTTATCATTTTGAGTTCCAAATAACATCTAAAAAAGCTGAATTATCATTGAAGAGCCACATCCAAAATTAGACTAAAAATAGTAATGCTACCCATACATTTTTGGATAAAGAAGTTAATGATGTTGTCATTTCTAGTCTGCACTACTGTAACATGTGACAGTAGGATTGCCCTGCTGTCTTGTTAAAATATTTGACATCCTATTTCCTAACCAGGTAAAGAAACTCAGAGCACATTACGTAATATATTTATTTTTCACTGGTTTTTTGAAGTTCCACTCTGACAACAGTATTACAGCCCTTAAAGGCCTACGAACCGCATATCTTTGATTCTTACACAAGGATCAATACAGTCGCTGGGAGCTCGTGTGGTGGAACATCTACTTCTTTATATAGCTCGTAAACTGTGTAATAGTGCTCCAAAGAACATTAAGAATGCACTATAGACATTTTAAAGTCAAGATAAATGCACAATTGTTAAGACTTAGTTAACAAGGTTTTAAAGTTGAATTTTATGTTTAACAATTTACAGAAGTGATTAAATGTAATGTTTTTATCTTTATTATGTAAAATACTTTAAGCACTAGGAACTAAAACAAAAAGACCATGAACATAAAGATTTCGTGATGATAATATTATTATTAATAATGAGTCATATTTGACAACTCAATAAATATATTATTAATGCAAATTGTGAATTATTGTGAATGTCAAATTAAAATATAAAATAATCATTTCAAAAGATTGATAGGGGTATATGGCTTTGTGTTAAAATTTTCAACATGATTCAGAACATTCGCAAAGTTCATGCTAGTTCTCAAAGACCTGCAGATAAGTTAGTTATGGGCACTACAGGCGTGCACCCTGACGCACACCACAATGCCACCGTTCCACTTTCTGACAGCTGTAGCCGGCCAACAGTCTGCATAGCAGGAGGTCGTGAGTCACGGACCTGTTGATACGACTAGTCACCTGCACCTCAGAGTCTGAACACAATTTGCTTTAAGACGCAAAAGACAATTTCTGCATCTTTACAATAATCTGCATACCAAACACAGACTCCAGCAGCGCCGCGCGCGTGCCGCCTAAAGCTCCGTCTCCATGGTCACGACATGAACGTTTTGCTTCAGTCGCAGTCACGACTCCAGGAATAGAGACTGTTCGGCGGTCATGGCTATAAAAGTCCATTTTCAGCCAGTATTGGATGCGGGGGAGAGTGTTTTATAAAGGGGATCAGTTAGAGATGATGGAGCTGACAGAACGGCATTCTGGATTAGCGCAAACGAGATAATCACGACTCGCATTAACACTGACTGATTTAGAGAAGCGACAGCTTGACTTACGTTATTAGGCAGTCATGGATAAAATAATGGCCTTCATTTTATTTTAGAAAGCCTGTAGACCAAGTAACAGTTGATCACGACTGTAGGTTTGCGCATAGAACTCGAGTCAACCTGACAGGATCCTCACATTTTGCCCGTTGTAAGAGTAACGCAGAAAAGCTTCGGAAAAGCAACCGATCTAAGTGTAAAACTAATGTCCAAAGTAATAGCTGTAATCGAGCAAAATCAGATCTGTGCATAACAAACGGCTCCCACTGGCATACAGCTGACATGACATCAGAGATGTAGAGACGAAGCTCCATCTTAAGGAAAAAAGGTGCAGAGAATTTGAGTGACTCTGTGATAAGCTGAAGGAGACACCAGCAGACATGATCTCTTCCTAAGCGTATATACACTAAGAAGAACATCAAAACCCAGATTAAAAAGCTGCATACTTAACCGACGGCTGGAAAAAATCCCTCCGTTGAGTGACTTTCAGGAGTTCTACCAAGCATCACAATCTTTTCCTCTCCTCAGAGTATAATTTGCGGTCAACTTTTGCTTATTTCTAAAATAAGGCAACTGTGCCAAGGCCAGTGTGCGCACATGTGTCCTTGTGTTGGACTGCTGGCACTATTCCCTCTACATAAAGCATTTTAATATATTTAACAGGCACTACAGGAGGAAGGGCTTTAGATACATTGTGACTTCTATCTTTCTTGTGGCTATATTGAGAGAAAGAGGGAAAATGAGGGGGCGCAGAGGATATATGCTGTTTCCATAGAAATGAGTCCTACCCGCCACCCGCCACCGTAGTTCCTCACACTGCTCTGTTCCTGATGCATTCCTACTGCTGCTACACCCACTACACCCACTACACCCACATACAGTACTTTTCCATCTCATCATACACAGTGGGCTACCAGCCAAAACACCATCGCCAATTCCAGTATGCATCCAAGAAAAACAAAATGTACGTATGGTGACAAAATCAAAATCAAAGCCAAAATAGAATACATTCAACTCTATTATATCCTGTTCTTTCCAAATCTGGTATATTCTTCATCACTTTGCCACGTTGATGGAATGGAGCTGAGTTGATGACAAGCACCATCAGGCAGATGATGGGTAAACAGAGTGGTGGTTCTGAGCCTCAGTGTTGTGACATGTCCCGACTCCAACAGTGTGAACACCTGTGCTGATGGTCTAGTTCTCAACGTCCCACTGCCTGGGTGTCAGAGTTCTGGCCACACTGAGGCCCGCGGACCCCTGCACTGATGTATCTTCAGACCAGCTGTTTCTGAAGCTACAATAAAACGTACATATTCGTTAGCTGCCAACACACACACACACACACACACACACACACACACACACACACACTTAAAGCCCTGAAAGCCATGCAAATAAAGCAGTCGCACTCTCCCTCCCACGCAGTTGCCCACGCGGTGTGCTCAGTATGCTCGAACATCAACACAGCCCGCTGACAACCGATGCTTCCCTCCACTCTGTCAAGTGACCGTCCTTCTCCCCTGGAACCTGGAACCTGACCGCCACTCACCTGGAGGAGACCACAGCAGGTTGGCCCGAGGGTCCCCTTTAGAGGGGGCAAGCTCTGAGGGGGGAGGCTGGCGCACAGGGAGTCTTCTTGGGTGTCCACGGGCAGGCAGACGGACTCGCCTGGCTGGGCGCGCTCTGGGGACTCATGTTCGGAGCGGAGCGCGGACTTCTTGAGGGGGATGGAGAGATGAGATGCGAGCGAGGTAGGAGAGAAGTGAGAGCAGAGGCAGAGACGAACGGGCGATAGAGGAGGGGAGGCAGAAACTGCATTCTAGAGTCGAGCAGCGAATCACACTCGCAAGCACCTCGGACACGCGCCGCGGTAGAGATGCTCGCTGAGGTTTGCTCTCTCTCTCTCTCTCTCTCTCTCTCTCTCTCTCTCTCACACACACACACACACACACACACGCTCGCACACACACACACACACACACACACACGCTCGCACACACACCCTCCTCTTGTACTGCAGTAGCTCTCTCTAATCACAGTAATACATGCAGACTGAGTCACTGCCTCTGTTTTTCTTGTTCTGTGAGGAGGCATTTAGCGCTCCTGCAGGGTCCCTATTAGTCTGCATTCTGACACTGTATGTCCTAGTGCTCCAGAACCCTCCCTCTTCATGTTAATAATACACTCTGAAGTGCACTTGGCAAGGTATTCCCCTAATAGCCTTCCTCTACATCAAACCTAGAACACAAACAAAAAAACATCAAACTTCCAGAGTGAGTGTAAGGAAATCTTTAGTGTTTCTATATATATATAGTATATATTGTATATATATATATATAAACAGTGTGTGTGTGTGTGTGTGTGTGTGTGTGTGTGTGTGTGTGTGTGTGTGTGTGTGTGTGTGTGTATCATCACCATCTGTATGAGATAAACTGATAAACAGTTTATTATCGTTAGAACAGTGTCATTTCTGAAATGAGTTTGGTGTACATGCTTGAATTCTGCCTACTGACGTTGCCCTGTTACGATTTCCACTCACGCAAATAGAAACGAATATTAGAAATAGAATAGAATCCAAATAGAATCCAAGCTCTACCAGTAGCATTCAAGGGAAAGACGACTGAAGAAACATAGCACGACTGCGCCATACGTCACTAAATTTCATGATGTAGCTTTGCATTCCTCTGTTGCTTTTGCTAAAACGCTCTAAGCGTTTTGATGTAACAGAACGACACCTGTAATGATCCTGTCACAAGCTGCTATTTTCGGAGCGCAAACTTCCAGCTGCTTACACAGTTGTGTAATCTTAGCATCAGCTGGGGGAAGATTATGCACGCGCTGCAAGGGCTCCAGCATCCTTCTAGTGATGTTACCAGGCAACACGGCAACGCAGTGTGTTGCTGAGGCCAACCACAATGACTCGTGAGAACAGCGGAGAAACGTTTTTCCGCATGGGATGTGATATTTATTGGATATTTATTGGATTGAGGTTTCACCAGTCTTTTGATCAGTCCAATTCACCTTCGCTGGAAGCGACATTTGCCAATGATGGAGCCGCCAAACCACTTAACAGAATAAAGCCGCCAAATGCACTCTTATAGAATACAGTCAGTATTTTCCTGCTGTCGGTGTTTTTGTTTTATTTCAACGAGCCTAAAACCACTCTACTTTTAAAGACATGTTAAACATTGTAATGCTGGAGATAAATAAACCTCAAGTGAAATACGGTGCAATATTACTGTCGCACATAAATGAGCCCCGAATTAACGTGAGCCTAGAAGACGAAACTTCAGCTGAACACTCCACGCCATTTCTCCATTGGCTGTAAGAAGGAGGCAGTGTTGAAACACAGCCGCTGGGTCCCCCGCACTCTCATTAGCAGGGCTGCGCCCATGGGAGTCATCGAGGGATATTGTTCCACCGCTTGTTACCACGCCAGGACACGTCTATAAATAATAGATCAAGCACTTGTGTTAGTGTCAACGTGTGTTATGCTGAACATGTCATCGTATCAAAACACCACCTGGAACTCAGTGAAATATGATGACGGAGGAAACAGCACTATCTAGTGTTTTTACAAGAAACTCCACTGTACAGGTGAGGGCGCTTACGTAATTTGCACGGTCTCTTTGGGAAGAGTATTGGTATTTGAAAAAAGAGTATTTAGCGTTTGAAAAAACAAGATTACGTAACAGTGTGAAGCCTGTAAGGAGAGTAACGAAGGAGTCAGGACGATGACTAACACCGACACAACATGAGAGGAAGTGCGTTGAGATTAAATACTTAAATGCGATGACATTAAATACTTGACATCGTTACAATGTGAAATGGTATAGATATAAGAATAAAATATTACACCATTGACGCCTTATGCTACATTGAGTTTAACTGATGCAATTAGTATATTGTATTATATATTTGTGTGTAGTAATTTTATATAGCCTAACATAATAAATTATCATATACTATAATTGATCCATCTAGTTAGTTCGAAACAGGCCTGGGGCAAAAGACAACTTCTTCAGTCAGAACAAGCGCCTTCCACCAGAGGGCAGCATTGTACTTTTCAGTTGTTTGTGGCGGTGTCAGGTCGTGGATACATGTAAAGCTACATGTAATTTAATACATGACATACATTGAAGCCAGCGTTAATGTCATTTTAAAGTTTGTAAACAATATAAACCTAAATTTATCTTCATATTTGCAGTTAGAACTAGTACACAAAGTTGATATATAAATGCTTCAGTTAGGTATGGAAAAAGTGAATTCATGAGCAGAAATCTAGTCAAATAAATGTTATAGGCCTATTCATACACCGACATCTTAACATGGTCTCAGAAGAGAGATACTGTCAATCCTGACTGAAGATGATAAGGTAAACCCAAGAAAAACACTGAAAATGACGATAAACGTGCAGTCTGCAGTGTCCCATCAGTGGCCGCAGCCAATTCCCTTGTGCCCATGGACCCTAAACAAGGCGGTTTAGCGTCACTCCATTAGGCCTACACTGCATTTAATCCGTGATTGTCCCAAACGACTGACAGCGCTTGTGTGGGTGGGCAGGGGCTCAGAGGACTGCAGTGCAGTACTGGGTCAAAAGATGGCGTTGTTTACGGCACCAGAGTACCATGTAAAGGATCACCGACAATGTTCTGGCGTTTATTAAAGTTATTCAGAATCACAGACTAATGTGACATTGTGATTATTATTCACATCCACAAAGTATGATGAAAAATAACAACATGAAAAAAGATTTAAAAGAAAGTATGGAGAAAATATATAGATTGCACAGTAAAAATACGTTTTCGTAGCTGTGTGCTGTCTAGTGTGATAATCTCTGTGCTGGAATGGATTTTTTGGACAGATTTGTTTATAATCTCAAATGAATTTGTGGGCTAAAACCCTCCTGTACAAAAAAGGGTAGTGACCAGATCACAGGTCACTCAAATCAGGTCTGCTGAGCAGGTCACTCAAACATAATTTGCTACATTCTCCGTGTTAAAATATAGAAAAATTGCATTGTAGTATTTGAAAAATAAGAGGTTCAGACAATTTATATTAAATATATCAGTGAGAGTCTAACTATGTCAAGCAGCGCAGCAATAACATATGGCGTTATCACACTGGACCAATCAGCAGCTACGGTTAACAGGTTGTATGACTGACGTCATGTGTGCGGCGCGAGCAAGGGATGGAAGAAGGTGGGATGTTCCGATGCTCGTGCACAGATTGAAAGCAATCTATGTATTTGTTTCTTAGGCCGGGGATCCTCGAAACTCCTCCGATTTGAGGGATTACAGTTATGGGGATCCAGGGCCCCGGTGCATCGGGGTGGATACATCGACCTCCGGCTCGCGTTCATCAAGGTGGTTGACGTGAAGAGCAGGAGCTGTAAACGTGGACTATTTTTCTCCATATAGCTGAGACAGCGTTCAATCGTGCAAACGGTTGTATTCCCCTGGATTACGGATGAGATTATTAGCCTATATGGTTTGATGACATGGGTTTGGGCATGTAGTCAAACCTGAATACGTCTTGGAGGGCATGAGATGGCTAAATATAAACGCTGGAGTAAATCTTAAAAAGTGGATATATCCTTTTTATTCTGTTACTGGAACACTCTCGATGGCGCTATCCTCGTTACAGAGCGTATCAGGTCATATCGACCCAGTGAAAAAGCGGGGCGAGCGCTTATAGAGCAGTTTCTCTCCTGTATTTTCATCCGCCGGGCGGCGATGTCTTTTTCCTGCCTCGATCTCCAGTCCACGTCGCCTACTACGGCAACGATTTCAGAACCACTGGAGCTGGACAGCGACTGCATGGAGCACGCGCTGGATCACAGCATTAGAGCCTCTCGAGACGCAGGAGGATACCAGACTCGTTCGCTGCTGCATACTGGTCCCGGAGGTCTAGGCATGGCGCTGGAAGAAGAGCTTGCCATGCTTACTGGGGACCGTGAGGAGGACGCTTTGGACCTAACCGCCTTAGAGGCACCTGTGAGCGAGCAAGATGCCGACTTATTATCGCTCTTCCGACAAAAAGAGAGAGACTTGGTTTTGGCTGCTAAACTAGGGAAAGCACTACTTGAAAGAAACCAAGAACTCACAAAGCAATATGAAAAAATGAACAGGGACCTAAATGAAAAACTAGAGGTAAGTCGTTTCACACGGGTATCTTATTCTGTTTCCTACACTGTCGAACGACTTATTTCATTGACCAAAAACAGCCTCTGAAAACTAGAATGCAGTGAAATAGGCTATTTATTTATATTACTGTATGAATATGAAGTCTGCTTAAATTATAGTGTACCTGAATTCATCATCTAGGTTTTCTAGGCCCTTCTTCATATTGTTAACGCTGAAATCATACTAGCATTTAATATGTGATGAGAAAAAGGAGGATGCATCCCTTATAGCAAATCTTCATTCAGCCAACCAGCCAATCACAGGTGAATTAGCCATAATCCAGTAAGTTTGTCAGCGATTCTGTCAGCTACTTGTTCACCCAGAGTCCTCCCTGCTCAGCACGTGTGTAGAGCTGCACAAGTCCTAATCCACAGTCCACTTCCAAGGGCAGCTGCACCTACGTGTACTAGGCATCCTACTCCAAGGCCCCTAGGTCTACCAGCCCTCTCAAGCTTGGTACCAACGCCACAGTTCGCAAACCCACCACACCATTCTACCCTTCGTCCATGCAAACCCACACACCCTTGTTTAGCAGTGAGTGAAACCCATGCGGTGGTGTTGTACCCCCCGGACATCCAGACGGCCTGAGGGCTGATGGACCCACGTGACCATATGTCACTGCCCCTGTCCAGTTCTCTGTCATAAGCATCTGCTCACGTGCGTTAAATCCGACGCTGCTTGCCCGCGTCGTCCCCTCCCCTTTTGTGCTGACGGCTCCATTATCCTTGATTACCTTCAGCTCTTTTCATTAGACATGGTCTGATTACACAAGCCTGTCAGCTTTGCAGAGTGGTTCTTAGGAGGCTTGACTGACCTCCAAGCATTAAAGCCTGTTCAGTCCCTGAGAACTTGAAATAGAGCAGGCCGGGAACCTCCAACGTGCGGTCACAACGGATCACGCTCAGTGAGACTGAGACTGCGACTGTGTGTGTGTGTGTGTGTGTGTGTGTGTGTGCGTGTGTGTGTGTCGCCCCCTAGCACCTGGAGCAGGAGAAGCACGAGCTACGCCGGCGGCTGGAGCGTCGCGAGTGCGAATGGGAGGGGCGCGTGGCCGAGCTGGAGGCCGACGTCCGGCAGCTGCAGGGCGAGCTGGAGCGCGAGCGTGCGCAGCTGCGCGAGGCCGACCGCGGCAAGACGCGCGCCATCGCCGAGCTGGCCGACCACAACCAGCGGCTGATGGAGCAGCTCAGCAAGGTGAGCGAGATGCGCGGGCACCTCCCTCACCCCCGGGGGGTGGAGCAGGGTGGAGCAGGGTGGAGCGCTCTGTAGCTGATGGGATGGGGGTGGTATGGCTGGGGATGTTGGAGGTGAAAATCACGAGGGTGGGGGAGATTGATCCTGTGGGATTATGGGTATTTGCAGCTGATGAGGAATTAAGGCTGTGGGGGTGAACAAGCGTTTTTTTTTTTCTAAAGCCTGGAGCTCTCCACCGGGTTCAGAATGTGCTGAAGTAACGTCATATATAAGTAAAAGGTCATAGAAACTCAAGTGAGATTGTGTAACCCTAGTAATAATAGTTACAAACACAGTATCCCCACAGAAGAAACAATAGAGGTCTGTGTACAGTACTCTAATAAGAGTCTTCTGAAGGTACAATATTTAGCATACAAATTTGTTATTCTTGAATATTTAGCTTACAAGTGAATCACAATGTTTCATTTTCATCAAACCAGTAAAATATTTTTATGCATTCATTCAAGAAAATTATTTATTATACTTTGCAAAACAGTAATTGTTAGTTATTCCTATAAAACAAGTGCTCAAGGGATGGTGGTAAGCAATCTTCCATTTCACAGAAAACCTTCAGACACCATCAGCTCACATCCACACTAGCTAGAGAGATTTGTTAGGATGTCACAATTTGACAGCTTTTCTCGGTCACCTTATCTTTATTAACATTTGTAAACCTGTAAGCGTATTTCTGCAAGGAAATTGTTCAAATAGCACCACACAATGGATTTCCTCCAAAAGCTCAGAACATGTTCAACATTCTTGGTTTGTCTCTCAAAAGGACATATTTATCTCAATGAACATGACAGTCATGTGTGTCAAGTGCTAAAACAAGTCCTTGTGGTGTTGTTTATGAACAAGATAGTCAAAATAATTTGCCGTGTTGTCAATATAACAATGTACTCTAAGTACTATTTCATGATTAAGGTTTTGAAAACAATGACTGAAAATACACAAGGCTTAACTTTTGTCTGTGTGGTATATATAAATTTCAACAGTACATGTCAGATGTGGCAAACAAAATAGAATACAAAGATTTGGAATTGCAAAACAGTAGCTGAGCACGACTTTGCAAAGACTAACCAAAATAAGTAGGATTAAACAGGCAGGGTAATCAATAAACAGGAGACTAGCTGGAACCAACGACTTCTGGCAGGTGTGGTTTTCCTGGGCCAGACTAGGACATGTTATTACATGTAGAATTTCTTTTGCAAGAGACTGGACTGAATTCATATTTATGCTTTTACTGTTTGTACTGTAATTTCTTGACAGACATGTCATTGCAATACAGATACCAAGTACTTTTATCAATACACACATCCCTCTTCACAAGTGAAAGTCAAGATTCAGCTGGAAGCATTCCACAGATTCAGGAAACCTTTACCAAAATATACATTTACAAAAAATATGCTTGACAGATTATGACAACTGGTTCTACACTTTTGAACATAGTGACTTATGCATTGAACCAATGCCTACATATATTGGCAGATATAACGTTTCACCAAGGAACAAAAGAAGTAAAATACATTTTGATCACCATAACATAAACCATCGATAATATAAGAAACAGCAGACATAATCATTGGTAGGCTATTCATTTTCCAAAGTGTTGAAAAGTATGGGCATGTATGTATTCGAAACCAAGACAAACTCCTTTTATGAAACACACAGGAGTAGATGATGTGGTGGGCGAACTAGTAACTAATTTTGAGAATTTTAACTGTGATCTGAGAAATGCCCCAACGCGCTTGAACATCTCTGTAAGCAGGTCCGGCGCCAGAACATATACAGTGAGGGGGCGTCAGAAAATTTCGGGGGGGCGAACGTAAGTTGTTGAGCGGGGGGGGGGGGGCGTGGCGAACGTAAGTTGTTGAGCGGGGGGAGGGGGGGGTTTGCGTGTAACGATTGTCGAGCGGCCGAGGGGGCACCATGTAGCGATTGTTGTAAAATAAATGGGTCTTATTTTTTACATTGAGGGGGCGGGACACCTCGCCTGAGGGGGCGACGCCCCCATTCGCCCCCCCGTGGCGCCGGCCCTGTCTGTAAGACTGCTGCTTTGATGTTTTTACTTTATGTACTGGTGCTGGTTCTGTAACCCTCGCCATGTTCTTCCTGGTGTCATTAGCGGTGACCACAGCCTTGTGAGCCCCGTGGCCTTCTCGAGCCGTAACCTTTTCGGGGAAGATGCAGCAAACGATTTTCATAACAGCCCTCGGAAGAATTGTGTGGTTGTTACGTAAACAGACGGGCGCGTTGCGGTGAGGGCCGGTGTGGGCGGCGTGTAGTCGTTCCCTCGTTTTACGTCCGTTTACAGCGGTGACGCAGCTTGAATTCGGATATGTGCTTTATAAAAAACATTGAAAAAAGAATAAAAAGAATTAGTAAAATGTTGCTTGTCGCCTTGTTAGTAGCTTCACTTCTGCTCAGTTTTAGGGTCCAAGTTTTCCATCTGCTGATTTACTGCTGATAATTGTTGATTGTGGGACCTGCACCGATTTTATTTTAATTTCCTTGCTGCGAGCAGCGTTTACAACATTATATTGATGAACGTTACGCATCAGGCATATGACGTAGCAGAAGTGAATTATTTAAACCATAACACATCCTCAGCATGAACGGAACCTCCGATCCATGCTGGCGTACGATCTTAAGGGATGTTATTCAGACACTTAAATGGAGCGAATATGAACAGGTATGTGGTCACAAGCGTCTTGACCTGCTGTTCAAGTCACTGAAGTGTAAGGCAGACATCCCAAGTCTCCCGGAAGCTGCGGGAGTCTCCCGCATTTCGGTAGTGTCTCCCTGATACCCGCGAGTCACATATAATCTCCCGGAATTCAGAACGAGTGACCCACACAAACGCGCACACAGGCGACAGACTTTTTTCTCTAATCGCGAGTGGGAAGGAGAGAGAGGGGGTTCTGATTGGCCTGTTCTCCGCTCAACAACTTACTTACGTTCGCCCCCCCCCCCCCCCCCGCTCAAAACTTTCACTCCCCCCTTCCTCCCTGAAATCAACTTTTGCAACTTGGGATGCCTGGTAAGGGGCGAAATAAATAGAAATTGTTGTAAAAAGAGTAGATGTACAGATGTTGCACAACAGGTTCTCCGAGCAACAAGATATGTGAATCGCTGCACGCGCACGGTTACACGAGGCAATTAGAATCCCGCGAGACCTTCGGTTCAGTTCCACGTGTGTGCAGAACGACCACTGCGTGCTGCGAGGGTCCGAGGGAGAACACAGGCTTGGGGCAAGATGCATTACTAGCGGGGGCACTTTTTATGCCGTGGAATGTGTGACTCTCAAATTTAGGAAAACAAGGAAAATCAGTAGTAGGAAAGGACAGTCTAGCGCTTCTGTATAGTGATATAAAGTTTTGTGGAGGTTTGTATTGGTTGATAATGCTTTTTACATTTTTTGTAATTTTCTGGATCTGCATAGTTAAATTGAAATGAGTGAACAGTGCCATTTCAGCGCTGACAGTTCAACAGTGAGGTTTGGTGGCAATTTAGGTTGATACAGATTGAGGTCATATATGTGTGTATTAGTGGTTTGGTTTTTGTGTGGACTAAGAAGGTTTTTCCTAGTTCTGGGCAGACAGTCTGTGGGTGATGTTTCTAAATACGCATACAGTATGTGAGTTCTGTGGCAGACAGTGGGGTGAGATCCTTCTCAGCTCTGGCTGAGAGAATGTTTTTGCGTGTGTGTGTGAGAGAGAGAGAGAGAGAGAGAGTCATTTCTGTGATTTTTGTTATTAATTATTAATGTTGTTTTTATTAATTATTAATGTTGTTTTTGTTTATAACTTTTATATTGTTTTTGCAAAAAATGTGTAATTCACAGTAAAGTGAATATAACGTTAATAAATGAAAATGAAATGAATGAGAGAAGGAAGAAGAGGGAGGTAGAGTTAGAGGGGAGGAGAGAGAATGAGAGAAAGAGACAGAGAAAGAGACAGAGGGAGAGAAAGAATCAGACAGACAGGGAGAAATGGAGAAAGAAACAGATGGGGAAGCAGAGGGAAGGAGAGAGAGGACGAGAGAGGGAGACAGAGAGAATCAGATTTACAGAAAGAGGAGGAAGGAGAAAGATAGAGAGAAGGAGAGAGAGAAGGAGAGAGAGAAGCTGCTGTTTCTCAGCTGTTCCAGGCTCCAGGAACATCAGTGTTGGCAGCAGAAACACAGCAGAGCAAAACTCATTCCCACACATTTGCATAGTCCTGTATGTATGACACCGGCGGTAGACTAGGATTTGAGTATTTCATTACTAAACCAAAAGAGAAAATACACAAAACATATTTCTGTGTGGGTTTGACTTAATTGGATTTATCTTTCATTAATTATTTCTTATGGCTCAATTAAGGTTTAATTAAAGAATACTGGAATAGGGTTAAGTATTGCGAGGAATTTCATTAACACGATACACCACAGAGTGTTGTGTCAACTGCATGTTATATAGTGATTGCTTCTAGATGCTGGATGACTTTGAAAGAATTGTTTTCAATCCAGAATAGCATTTATACTGAATTATCAATTATGCAGCATTCAAATTACCATAGAGTTCTTACAAAGGTCTTGCAAGGGTGCATCCCATATCAATATGAGTCAATATGGCATCCCTCTATGTTATACTGTTTACTAGTAATATGACTACCTACTCAGTCTATTCATCACCACTGTAGCTCATTAATGGGGTAACTCTGCTATTCTGGGTATTAGAAGTTACATTCACACATAAATACTGCAAGCCTGCATGTGCTTTGCACCCCTTAAACTCTTAATGCCCATTTGAACTGTGCTTAAACCGTATTGACTCAATGTCCCATGATGCCTTGCACCTTGGCGGCAAGCTGGCATGCAGTTGTAGCAAGGCTCCGCCCAGATGGAGTGTGGATGCTGCTTGTGGGAAAGAAAGAGTGGCCGCTGCTTGGGTCTGAGCCCGCTCACAATGCGGATTATTGAAGAGAACTGGATGAGAAGGTCAGGACTTTGTAGTAAGGTGGTGCCTGAGAGGTCTGCTGAAAAAACTGTGTAGTGCTCCATTTAATATCTGCTTACCTGCAGGATCATCTTTCATATCTCTTTGTAGCCTATCTCTGTGTATGTTTGGGCTCCCTGTTATTTCTAAGTTTAAAATTACTTGGTGTGTGTCTGTATGTGTGTGTATGCACTCATTTTTGTGTGTGTAGTGAGCTTAAGTGAACATGCAGTGTGTCAACAGATACGCCGTTGCAGTGGCTGGAAAGCTTGCCTTGAGAGTAATTGCAATGAAGGTGGTTTGCACCATTTCTGCCAATAATCACGAGACTGCTCGGCGGGGATGATACTCAAGAGGAATGCGATTAGTCACGCTTAGCAACAGCTCGGGAGCCCTGAATAGTTGGCTTGCTTATACGATGGTCCCTGTCATTATTCATCAGGTGCAAATACAAGACCACTGGATATAATGCATAACTGGATATATACATTTAAACCCATACACACTGCACTTTGACCTGGAAGAGATTCTACGCTCATACCTACTGTATGAGATGGCCTGCAGGGTCAGGGTCTGATGTGTCACTTCGGGGTCAAGCTCAGTGTTTTAGTTACATACAGTAGAACTACATACAACAAGATATATTTTGTGAAATACAATTGTGATGGGATTTATTTTTGGGAAACAATAATTGCCAAAAACACATTTGCTAGGGTGTAAATTATGCAGGCATTGAAGCATTTCTATTTATAGCTATTGTGATCACAGCAGTCCAAATTCAGGAACACTTGTCCTTATAATCCCTGAACTTAATATACCTGCCTGCTGCATAGTGTTGAAAAAGGCTGCAGACACTGGTGGATAGTGTTCAATAGGGGGCACTATAACAGTAATTTTGATGACTGGGCAAATTATGTATGTGTTCAAACATGCATCAAACAAAGTTGAAATGAAAGTTTAACATTCTGTATATGTCTAGTAGTATGACTACTAGTAGGTATGTTTCATTCAGTTAGCAACATATGGTGCAATTTACATTACACATGAAAGGCAGTGATTATTTGTGAATATGTATATGGCTCACACAGTGCATCCACGCATCATGGCACCCTATATCATCATAGCGTAGTACATGCTGTAGTATCCAAAATACTTCCAAATACTGCAGGCACTGAACTGCAATCTTGGGGCTACTTGTAAACTGGGCCGGAAATCTGCTCACAGATAAATCACAACAATAATTTAATTTAATAAATGTTAGTAGTGAATCAGTACATACAGACATACAGTCCTGCACTTGATGTTCCAATAATACATTAGATGTTCTCAAAAACACTGTATTCTTACAAAGCATTAAAAAAGTCTGTGTTTTCAGATGCACAAAAGGCTAACATGCAACAAAATGTAATATGTTCCATTATAGTCACTGCAGACAGTCGTGGGTCTCCTTCCATATTGTGAAATTGAGATGACCTTGACTCTATGAGGCTATGGGAAGTGATGTAAGGCACTAGTCCAAGAGCAGGTGGGATTAGGCTGTAATCCAGACTAAGCTTCTTTTTCCTTCACATGTTGCCAAAGACAAGGCAGCAAACAACATCTTACTATATAAACAGAAGGCTTATTATAATACAGTACCCAGTGGAACATTGTGAGGAAGTAGGTTTCCACAGACTTAGTGGTATACATGTATTTATCAAGTAAACACACCTATATAAACAATTAGGTATATAAGTATTCTTTAGAGTGACTATGGAAACATACATAAGAATAAAGATTCATTAAATAACAATTGTCAAATTCAAATGTATCTGTATAACTTATATATTGTCACAAAGTAACTTGACAGAAGTCATACATAGAAAGAATCCAAGGTCCTCATGAGCAAACCAAGATGACCATGGCAAAGGAAAAACACTCTGAGAACAACAGAAATAAACCTTGAGAGGAACCAATGCTTAGAAGGGGAAGCCATCCTCCTCTGGTCGAAACCAGATGGCAAACTACCAAAACATAATGAGTAACGCTGCTTTTGCTTTTACCTTTAGCTGGCTATAAAACAGACAGAAGAATATCTTATAAACCTTACGGATAGCTAAACACATATTCGGCAGAGATACTCTGATTGCTCTAGTAGTACTATTCTAGTAGTTCTATTCAGATAGGGTTCAGATATTCACATATTCTATTCAGATAAATTCTCTTCCTGTCATGATCTCTAAATCACCACAAATGTCTGGAATTTGGCATCCTTTCATGTTAACGTTTGTTTTTCTACTGTCGTCTTACGCTGCAAAGTTTACACCATGCTTTACAGGTCCCACCTTCTCGCATACGCCCTGTATGCAACCACCGGTCAGACTGCTTCTCAGTGTGTGTGTAGTTGCTCACAGAAAAGATATATGAAGTTTACCTTCTACAATCTTCTGTGTGAAGTGCCTAGAGTTTGTGCGGAAATCTGTTGATTGTGTCTGCCCTGTTAAAATGGCACTAAAACATGATCTTCAGGAAGGAATTCCTGGGTACATCAGAATTACTGAAAATAATTTTGTAATTTTATAGCATCTGATTTTCATTTATTCTATGACGATTAGGAACATGATTACATGAGCATGTAGGTTCTGAAGACAGTTGTTATTGGTTCTGGAAGTCTAAATAATTTGTTAAAACTGGTTATGTACACCTGACAACATCCACCAATTCTAAGAACACACAGAAAACAACACAGATCACTACAACACTACAAAGTGATCCTGTGCCATAGGTCATAGGCCTATCAGATAAAATGAAAACAGGAACCCTTTAATATTGATGTATTTAACATAATTTATTATTAATATTTTCATGTATTCATGTGGTAGACATATTTATCCCAAATGGACTTTAAACCTTGGCACGTCTGAGGACAAAGAAGCAGCTATTACAGGAATTCACCTTTTTGTGACCAAATTCCTAGTACATTTCCAGATAAATGTGCAAGCTGGTGGGACATATTAAATCACGTAAGAATGTAACACTAAACATGTATCAGCGTGTCCATGCTTGGAGACAAAACGTGTCTCACTGTAGTTTGCTAGCTTGAACACAGGAGCTTGGAAGTTGACAATAAAGCCCACTTGCTCCAGAGAACTAATCAGATTATGGCTGGAACATTAAGATAATTACTTTATACACAACACGGAGAGAAGGCAGAACATTTAAGAGAACATGATATTGATGTTTAATGACAACAAGGGAATAAAGAAGACATGGTTTCAGACTTTATGTTTATGTCCTGCTGCATACGCTGTGTGTTTATGATCTCAATGTGAGTCAGTGTGAAAAGGGGTACATAATTCATGATGTAGCATTTAACAAAGCCTTCTGTGTCATCTCCTCCCATTGATTGTGAGCAAATTGTAGCATCACAATCCCTGCAAAAAGGTATCATACATCATTCACTTCCGATGCTCTGCTAAAATGAACAACAGGTATCCTACACCTACGGCAGTCGTCAGACGGTCATATCAGGGGTGACTTGTGTATCAATCACCATGATAGTACATGTGTTTCAGTGAGAACCAAACCCATTACCTTGGTGTGGCTTGCAACCTGCTCTGTCTACTCGAGCAGGTTGGCTAGTATTGACTCACACTGCCACACCCTCCAGGCAGAGCTAAACCTGCTTTACTCTGTGATGTTTGTAAGCCTGAAAGAATTTGTTGAAGATTTATTGTGTTCACAGCTTGTGGTTGAAATTCTGAACCTTGGGTTCATTAATCAGAAACGGTTTTGTGTCCCCCGAGTATTAATTATGATTTTGAGATAGTAATCTTTGCCATATCACTGGCACATCTGAATAATATTTTATTAGTGAAAATTGTGTCTGTATCACAAAGGCAACAGATTCCTGTAGCACACGGTATGACTAAGGAATTTCAGTTCAACCAATCACAGCTATTTCTGGTTGCTATACCAACTCTAAGTGTCATGTTGAAGTCCATTGGTTACCATGGGGATGTATTACCCCCCCCCCCCCCCTTTCCTCCAGTACTACACCTCCTGTTGTGCATAACTTCCAGACAATCAATAAAACATACTGATACCCCCCACCCTGTTTACACCACTTCTACAACTAGACATTAAACATTCAAAACATGATCACACACCTAGTCAGGCTAGATGATGAACCGCCCCTTACTGAATTGGTGCTTGATTATAGGTGACTGAACGTGCACTTTTGCTCTTTAAAGTGCAAATCGGCTCCAGATAAAAGAAAGCTGAAGGTGGAAACACAGATACGTGAGATACAGAGGAGTCTTCCTCCTCTTCCTCCTGGTACCAGCTTTTCCTACACGACCTTGCTGCCCTCGGGGGCTGTGTGCGGTGTCATGGTGCTGTGGGACTCGTTTGCAAATCCACCCACATGCATCAAGACATGGGGAGACAAATTGTACCGAGGACATATCATCAGACAAGGACGCATCTAAATAGATAATGAGTAATTGCTTATGATTACTGCTATGACAAATGTTTACAATATAAGGTCATTTTGAAAAGATAAGTGTGCAACTTTGGAATAATAGTGTTATCTGTAGGGAAGAGTGCTAGTAATCACTGTGGAGACACAATACTAGTCTTTGTAACCTTGGGATATGTTGTACATCTTTGCACATTCATTTTGTCAAATTGCAGTAAACGTCTAAAGGAAAGTAAAGGAAGTATCTCATAAATATATACTTACCAGAGTGCAATTACTTGTTAGCTGGGGGCTCGGTTTGAAAATGATCTGAAGCATTTGACTGACAGCCTCAATTTCCTAGACCATTCCAACTGGACTTAGTGTCACAGCAAGCTGTAATCCATACAGGGCGGGTATTATTATTCTGCTTCAATGTGAATTAATATTGTCAAATCAAGCATTTTCTGTGGAATTTGATTAGTTGTCCAATAGTGTGAACTTACTCAAAGGTGTAAACATGAGTTGAACTGGTGGAGTGTCACAGTGTAAGGCGTGTAAGGCGGTTTATCAGGGCTGTTACATCAAGAACAGTGTCTAAAGAAAGTACCGTATCACAGAGGGTGCGTTTCTCTTTATGGGATCCTTTACTATATGTACTGTAAAAGGAAATTCACAGTTTTTGTTGTAAACAACGTTAAAAATTTTTTTTTGCAGCATTTCTGCTCCCGGTTCTGGCGGAGCAGGACCTAGATCTCCAGGATACATGCTGCACCTCCTATTATACTGCTGGAAATGATAGATGATACAGTGCATGTTTATATGTGTCTGTGGAGCTCTAAAACACTATCTAGGACTTTTAAAGACCAGAGTCCCTAAAGATAATACAGCTCATCTCTGCAGACAAACCAGATGCTGCAGCATGACTCCGTGCTTTCTCTAGGAATATATATATATATGACCATTGTATGATTATTTCTGTAAAGTAAAATGTGCTCTGAGCTGACCTGAGCTATTATTAGCTGTTTATTGTTTACCATATTTTGCTATTCTTCAAAACAACTAAAAGAGTAAACACAAAGTGAAGATGGCTATAAATGACATTTCCGGCATTTTAATTGAATGTTATTATAGAGGAAGTAGTAAAGGATAACTCATGGACTTGCTATTTTCCTCCTCCTGACAGAATTTCAAATCACTGAAACCGAAAACTTGATTTAGAAACAACTTTGTTTTGTCTCAGACATCATGGGCCAGCAGCAGCTAGGTTTTCAGGGTTGCCATGGTGATGGCCACTGATGATGCGACACTTTGCTTGCACAGGGCAGTTTCGGTTATGGGTCTCTATTGGTCTGGTGTGTTAGATCCATCAGCTGCACAGGGCCCTGATCGAATCCATATCAAACTAATGGGCTTGGCTGAATAATTCCAGACATTTCCCAAAACGATAAATGTGAACAGCACGCTTGCATGTGTGTATATGTAGATGCATGTGTGTGTTTTAACTCTATGATACTCTGTATCATTCCAGGAACCGTATGAGTCACAGTCCTAGACTATGAAGAGCGCAGGGCTTCTCGTGTGTTTCATTACTGTAGATATCATAAAATAAATGATTGTGTGGAAGCTCCAGAGTGATATTCTGTGGAAATGAGAACTGCTTCAGTTCTGGAGCCGTTATATCTCCCACTGCCACAACCCAACAAACAGTAGAAACTAGACATGCATCCTCCCAGATAGCACAGTGGCACAAAAGGAAGTCTGAGCAGATTCTGTAGGGTCTATAGGTACCGCTGTATGGATTCTACATCCTTCTACATGACGCCACTGTGTTGGTCCTCATGACTGCGGGGCATCCTTTGATCTATAATGGTGATCCGAAGGGAAGCAGTTGAGCAGAATATATAACAATGGCTGTAACCAGACTAAAGAGTGGGCTCAAGTGGCAAATGCATACTGAATTATCTGTGTGTGTGTGTGTGTGTGTGTGTGTGTGTGTGTGTGTGTCTACATCCACAGGCTGCTGAAGTGGAGAGACAGTTGTCCACTCAGGTCCACTCTTTGCGGGATGACTTTAGAGAGAAGAGTGTCTCCACCAACCAGCACATGACACGTCTAGAGAGCCTACAAGCAGAGGTGAGGCACTGTGGGAGATGGAGTTTTCTCCTCTTCAAGGCTTGTGCTAAAGCTAAAACAAATCAAATGACCCTTGCTTTATACAAGGAAGTGTTGCTTGGACAAAGGGAATGTGTGTGTGTCGCCGCGTGAGCATTCGGGTGTATGTTTACATGCTGGGCTTTATTGTGAAAAACCTTCACCCCTTTGCTGAACATAATTCCCTCTGCTGTTCCTCCTGTGATTGTTTTGGTTGTGCTCTCTTCTGCTGGGAGCAGCAAGGGCTAGAAGTAAGTGTCTCTGCCAGTCCTCTCGGTCGCATGTCTCTCACTCATTAGCTGTGCCATGTTCATTGGTTTTTTTTTTAAGTGTCTCTGCTGCACTGAAACTCAAACCTTTGTGCAGCAGGGATGCCTAGTTCACCGGAGCGTTGCTTTTTTTAGTGTCTCAGGCCACGTGCTCTTGAGTAACGTCAGCGCACGTTTATCGGCAGCCTCTGAGCAGGTGGCTACCGCAGACTCTCGTTCGTGGTCTGATGTGGTGAGGAGGCTGGTCTGTTCCTGTGGGAAGCTGAACTGCTCACGTGTAAATGGAGCCTGGGAACTTTCTCACATGACATGGCTGGCCCGTGTGCATCGGTCACGTGCAGTGAATAAAGCAGGCATGCCTTCTGCATATTCACCCCCCCCCCCCCCCCCCATAGTCCTCATTACATAAACTACATACATTTCTGTATGATTTATGATCAAGATTTATAGACGGAGCCGGACAACCTTGCAAAAGTATTGGGACAATTACTGTGGGATTCCCATTGAAGGCCAACCTTGAAAAAGGCATTTGTAAAAAGACGCCACAAAGTCTGTCTCACATAGTTGCCGGAACACTAAGAAGGTCCAGGCTGCTGTAGGCCAGCCCCTGCTGTAAGACATATCATCTGTGTGCTACAAGCCCACAGCCTGTGTTTTTTCCCATGATGCATGTGTCCATTTCTGCATGTCTTCAGTGAAAGTACTATTAAATGTCTCCTTGATTATGGTAGATGAAAGTACTGTGTAATGCCTCCTGGATTATGATTGATGAAAGTGCTGTGTGACGTCTCCTGGATTATGACCGATGTCATATAGGCATAAAAGGCCCTTCTGCTTAACATCTCATTTTCACATATTCTCATAGTATTATGGCAATAAATTCAGCTCCCTGTATATTTATTGTCTTGTTAATATTTGAAAGCATGTATTGCTTGCATGCAATCTTTCTTAAAATATTTGGTAAACCAGATAACCCTTGCAATTCTGTCTCCATGTCAGACAGTGGTCCCCGTATCTGTTTATTTAATCAAACGTTGAGCATAAAGGATGGCTCCCGATATGGGCTCGTGCATGGGGCAATTAACCAGATTAAGCACGTGGTTAGTGGTAACTGTGGTGACAGCAGTCCGGAGGAATGGGCTGATTTATGTGAATTGATAGGAGGCTCTGTGTCTTTCCATGATGAATCTAGTGGAACTGAGTGAGGCAAGGCCACGCTTCTATTTTAAGGCACGATACTGCTTTGACTGGGTATTTTCAAAAACTGCTGGCAGTATTATTAGTTTCAGATGGAGATGAATCACAGGTCTTGCTCTATTGATGATCTCTTCTGTGCCTAAATGACTATGACTAATAATTAACGATTATCCATCAGCATACTGAACGATTGAGTTTAGTCTTAAAATTTTATCTCATGTCATTCCGAATTTATAGCAATAAACAGACATCTTACTGGAAGGTCCTCCGTAAACATCTTGCCTGAAGTAGGGTAGCAGATAGGGGGGGGAGCATGGGGGAATGAATGAAATTCTGAACTAAAATTTGAGTTAGCTTGCGAAAACACCGCCTAAGACG
>NC_135214.1:27075238-27162738 GCF_052324685.1 Brachyhypopomus gauderio | reverse complement strand
CTCCTTCTCTGGGGCCGGTACGGGCCCCCACAGACCCCCTTCCAGGCGCCCGCACCGCCTCTCAGATGGAGAAAAGCGACTCTTCTCGTTTTTTAAGAAGAGCTGAGTCTGCCTGGAGAGAAAGAAAGAGCAAAAGAGAGAGAGGGAGGGTGACGAATAGACAGAACGAGAAAGAGAGTGCGACCATGAAATAGTGGAGGCGAAGGTAACGCAGCGATAGCAAACCTAAACAGCGAGCTAGCCAAAGACAGACGGTCAAATGAATAATGTAAGCGACAGAACCTGGTGAAGGCCTGGAGCCATTTGCACTTTATCTGTATAAACCACTCTGCTCTCTCAGATTATTCTAGATGATTTGCGATGGAAGTCGGTGGGAATGTAGAGGGATCCTCAACTGACACAGCTTCAAACTCCATTTCAGGGTCATATGTACAGGGTTACTAAATTGACCCAATATTAGAGGCCAACTTCCTGTGCTAGTGCCTCAGACTCTCTCCCCTCACCCTACTGCCAGCATTTTTCTGTGGAAGCAGGAAATTTAGCTCTGACAAACTGAAGGATTAATTTGCTCTTGAGCGTTTTTTGACAGGAGCCATGCTGTGGGTTTGGGTGGGGTTCGGGCTAGAGATTTGAAGACGAACCACCGGTTGTAGTTTGTGAATTAGCTTCAGGTACTGCTGCACTTTAGAGCCAAAATGGAGGCCGGAGTTTAGGTTTGTTCACACGCTCAGGGACACGGAGGCCTTATATTCCGAGTCGGCTGTTTACTAGCAAATCCGAAAGGACATAATTCGTTTAAAAAAATTATAAATAGAAGAGTGATTATTGCACGATAAATGTAGTTATTTGTAAGAGGAATACCAGTTTACCACATGTAAATATAGATTATTGAAGGAACTAATGAAATGTATTGTTAGTTAGATAACATGCTCACGTTTTTCCCAGTTGCACTAATTCAAATACATCTTAGTTAACCCATTTAATTACTGTTAATTATAGTATGTAATTACTATTAGTAAGACTTTTAGGAAAAGTACCTTCCTAAGAGAAGATATAAGAAACCTCTCTAATTTCTATCTGGTGATTAAGAAAGTGTGATCTGAATCCCAAGGCACCTGTGCCACCGTGAGTGATGTAAACGAACCTATATGATGTAATGACTCATAAACGTTTAGTTGAGAGACATTTGCAGTGCTATTTCACAAGACTACAATCTGTGCAAAGATCCTAAGCTATGTGTTTATATACACAACAACAACATACTTTTAAACTCCCACGAGCTAATTCTCCTCAAGGCTGTGAGAGCTAAATGCCTTTTTTGGGGGAAGGGGGGCTCAGTCTTGGCCAAGCTCATATGATTGTGCTGAAACTGAAGTCATTTAAAGGGTCTTTTGCCATAGCCCTTTCCTATAAACCCTTGTGAGGGGACACCAGTCCAGCCTATAAGGGAAAAAGGGCCAAATTACATCTTAACACCCCTTCCCCAAATCTGAGATGTGTTTTAGAATTGTGTCTTTTTTTGTTCTTTTGGCTGTGCAATTCAATGAAGTCGGTCCCACTTTGAGCAAAGCTATGCAGAAGTCTTCTCCTTTTCACTAAAGCGACTGATGGTTTGGACAAACCCAAAGAGTGACTTTTTATACTTGCAGAGAAACAAATAGGTTTGGAATAAATCCCAAATTGATATATTTGTAAATGTATAACTTTTGAATGATAAAAAAAATCTTACATGTTTTTCTAGAACAACTTGTGTGCGCATTCTGTGGATGAGTCTGATTTGTGAGTAATTGTTTACAGGCTAAGGATCTGAGAACTTCAGGTGATGGTGGTGGAGTGGGTCGGGTTGGGTCCTACTGGCGGACTCCAAGGTTAGGACGTCCTTTCAAGGGCACCACACCGTCAGAGCAGCCGTCGCTGCAACCAGTGCAGCAGAAAATCGCATCATGCTAACAAATCCATTACAGTCTCGTCACTGGGCAGTGAGCTAACTCGATTTTGGCCAAGACAGCTATGATTAGCCAAACGTATTGCTAACTGTCTATTTCCAGAGTGGCTCTCCGTCTTATGAGCTATTATGTGTTGATTGTCAGATATGGGGAGAAAATCCCTAAATCATATTTTTAGGCTTCCAGAAATCCGAACCAGACAGTAGTCGGAGTGTAAACCCCTCCACAGCTAGCCGTTTAGTCAGCTGTTCTGTTTGTAAACAAAAACCATCAAAAACACTGTCCAGTTTTTCCTTACAGACAACCACACGGTTATGTAAGGGTATTCGACTTTGTACTGTCTTTCATTTCGTCATTTAAACACCATTTTAAAAGTCTTTCTTGTCTGTGTCCTGAATCCTCTTTTCAGCGTACATGGATTTTTGCTAGCATACATTTTAACAACAAACGCCAAAAGTGCAACACGCCTTTTGTCGAGCGTCTCTGAACATCAAAATCTGCATTTCACACACACACTGTGACAAGCAGACACGTGTACGCTTTGGGTTTGCTTTGCATTCAGTCATCCACAGATCACCAGCATGTGTCCTTCCTGTGTCCTTTTATCACTTAACAGTCTGCAGTTTATTAGTCGCGATCGCACTTTGGACTATCTTTTACATATGCAGACGCATGAGTCAGCAGGAACATCGGTGGATCTACAAAAAAGACCGCCACCATATCCCACAGCTATGTACGATATATGAAAAAGTCAAAAAACAATTCCAAGATATTTTTTCCCTCAACAAATATCTCTAGAGAACTGCTCAAACTAGATTCACTCAGTTTCATCAGGGATGGAAAGAACAGTGAAGTACTTGAATAACAAAGCAGTATTTTTTTTTAAACAATCTCAGACAAAACTTGTCCTCATAAGTGGATTTACCACATCACAATTTAAATTAAATGTTAAGTTTGCTGGCAATGAAAGCAGGGAAATGAATGTATCCCGAACTGTCGATTCCACCAATCTCGTGACACAATGTGAACAGGCCACATTTTCTATAACCTTTACAGACTATAAAGTATTTCTATACATACACCATAGCTAAAGTGTTTTATATGATCAAAAATATTTTTCAAATAAGCACCAAAAAAATCTATATAGTCAGTACAGGCTACAGCACATCAATTCTATGTAATGTTTGGTACGAATGAATTACAGACATCAAATGATTATGTCATATGGATTGCACTGTAATGAAATAAAATGAAATAATAAAAAAAGAAAAGAAAACGTAACCGGCTCTTAATGTCACTTCTGCAGAAGGTTACAACTCCTCACAAGGAGCCAGACAGAAGTACATAATGTAATGTGGGAGCAGCGATGCGACATTACACGCCTTCTTATTCTTACAGGCAAATAATGGACTGAAGACAGCAGCAACCGTGTCAAATGTTAACCAATTTAAAATATTTATTATCAATTCAGTTCTTAAGGGGGAGAAATCCACGATACATATCTATACTCCAGTGTACAGTATCACCACAGCTGAAAATGTGTTTCAACCATAGCACAAACACGTGCCCATTCTCATGGATATGTGCAAGTATGTATATAATATATATTAAATACATCATACAAATATATTTATATATACATATACATCATTAATAACAGTCAGAATGACTTGTTACCATTGACACTTTTACTTGGTTGAAGTTGGGTCACTGCATGGCCAAAGAACTAGTCCCCTATGTTCATGTGCACGCCCAACTTCCCCATTAGCTCAGTGAAGGTTCTGAACTTCAGATCGAATGGACGTAAGGATTAAGCTGAAGTAGGAGGAGCTCGGGACATTAGTTTGGCGATGCCCACAGAAGGACATGGAAGACACGATGCTTGACCAAGACATAAAAAACCAAAACAAAACAAAACAAACAAAACCTGTGCAGTACACCGACTCTCCCATAGCCACTCTGGCCTTGCTGGGTAGTTCCACGTTTAGGTTACAGTTCCAGCGGCGCAAGTAGATGCCCCATGATCTTGACATGTGCGGTTGTTTATCATTACTGCTTCAATACTGTCACGACTCACTGGACCTACGAAGACTTGCCATAACCGCAGGAACAGAAACAGAGCGCTGGAGCTCAATAACGACGATGAGTCAGTGTCGAGAAGTGAGAAGAGTGACGGATGACACGGAGGGTTTCGCCTCGGGAGGGAAAGGGACGCGCTCTACAAACGGCTCCCGCAAGTCCAATTCGGCAATCCTGAGGATATAACCATGGCAACGGTTGATATAAAATAAAAAAGGGTGGGAGGACTTCTATGGCAGCGTTGCAGGAGGGTGCCGTCCCCGTCCTGAGACGCTACCCTTTAAGACCACTGCAGTGTCACTGTTGGCTTCATGGTCTTTTCCTACCAAGATGTCAAAAAAGAGGTGAAGCAGTAAGACTGTGCTGGAGTAGTTGGGGCAACAGCGATGTTGGGGTAACAGCCCCAGAGGGCCTGCGACCCAAAGAGAGAAAGCTTGGCAATATAATTCTATTGAGTCACTGACAAAGTGACAAATCCGTTGATCACTCCAGTCACTTGTATTTTATTTAAGCTCCAAAAAAATTATTTTTTTGTTCTTGGCATCTTGGGGGGGGGGGGGGGGGGGGGGGGGTCATGGATTTGCAGTAAGTGAGAAGGTTGCACCTCTCGTCATTCCATTTCAGAGGAAAAATCATCTATTGGGGTGCTGGTGGATCAACACACACACCCCTGAAAAGGAGATGTGGTGACTAAGAGAGACGACAGAAGTTGCTATAAGAGCAACTTTTAATGCATATATGACCCTGCACACTGTGGTGACCATGTCAGCTTGCGGGTCCTTCGACAAAGAAGGAAGATCCTTTATTAAAGACCACATCTGTTGAACTCCACATAAAACTGCTTAATTCTAATAAAATCTGTACATTTATTTTTTCTTAAAAGTCTATGATTTATACTTGTCCAAAAGGGACATGTTCTGTGTTTGTCTCCCTCTCCATGTCGCCATTACTGTGTTTTTTGGTTTTTTTTCGGAATCCTTCTCGGGTGTTAATGGAGGCGGTGATGGTGTGCTCCTGTAAGCATGGCCCCCGTAGTGGGGGTGGTGGTGATGGGTGGTGCTGCCTCCATGCGTGGGTGGTGCTGCCTCCGCTAGCAACACTTCTTCTTGCGCTTGCTGCCCTTGCTCAGTTTGACCACGTCGTTCTGCTGCAGTTGCTGCTTCGCCACCGACTCCTTCTTGGCCCGCAGAACCAGCTCTGTGATGCAGTTAAACATCTACCCCACACACACACACACACACACACACACGTTTCAACACTGCTCCTCTCTTTCCGTTTCACTTAAACCCGAGACAGAGCCCTGTAAGTCCAGGACCAATCTAGCCGGGCCTCCAGAACGGCGGAGTTCCCGCGGTGGTTTTAACGGGTCAGAGGCGCTCACCTCCTCCACGTTCACATTCTCCTTGGCGCTGGTCTCGAACAAGCGGATGCCCATCTGCTCGGCAAACTTCTGTGCGTCGTTTGTCTCCACTACTTTGGAGTTCGGATCATCGTTCTTATTGCCCACTGAAAAGGTGAGAATGCAAAGAGATGACAAATCAAATCAAATGTGGCATCAGATTACACCGTAGAGAGCAGGCCTTTGATTGGCTGTGAGTATTATTTGCAGGGTAAGATACATAAGCAAAATGCAAGAGTAAATAATTTGATAATCTGAACTTGTGGTTGTGGGTGGGACTGTCCATAAATATGTGTTTAGTAGACATGTACATGGTTGATGGCACGGAAAGGGTAGACATGAACTCACCTAATATTCGACATACGTCATCACAGTTCTGGTTAATTTCATGCAGCCATCGTTTAACATTGACGAATGATTCTGCACTGCTGACGTCATATACTACAATGACCCCATGGGTCCCTCTATAATATCTGTAGAGAGAGGTAGAGAGAGGTAGAGAGAGAAAGAGATTAAACAATGAAAGATGAAGAGGGAAAAGGGAGAACAGAGAAAGCGAATGAGTGAGTCATGGTCATTATTAGCATCAAGCTATTCTCACAGCCTCCACCAGGAGGAGCACAGGAGGTCAGAGACATCCCCTACTACTTCAGTCCTAACAGTAAACAGAGGCATAGCCCCATGCTCAAGCACCCCCCCCCCCCCAATACACACACAAAGACCTCTTTGACTAGTCTGTTCTGTGGGTACAACCGTCATTGGTTGAACTGCTACAGAGTTTCTGTCACAGTGTCTTAATGCAGTAAAATAAAAGAATCACACTCTTCAATTCACTCTCTCTCCCTCTCTCTCTCTCTCATTCTCTTTCATTCTCTAGTGTTACTGTATAGTACATTCCCTCAGGCCAATGCAAGGACATGTCTCATAAAGGACTTTGGTCTTTTGTACCAAAACTGTATACAGAACCACTGGCATCACCTCACTGATAGTCACCACAATCACCAGCACTTTTGAATGCAACCAAGTCTCTCCATAACATAAAACTGCCTTTCAAATTACGCTGGGAGACCTGACAGCTATGCGCGGGTCAGCGTGGCCGGGCTGGTCCGTAATCCGTGGCAAAAACTCTTCCAAAAAGCCGCAAGCCACACCCCACAATTTAGCACTTCATTATTAGCTTCTGAGTAAATATGTTAAAACTGAATTAGTGCAAAGTTCAATTCTTTCCATATCTCATATTTCATACACACCAAACCAAATATTACTGTTATTTTTCCTGCACCCAAATCTTTATGCTGCACTGAAGGTATTAAACAGTATTAAATCGGTTCACTATTAACATAAGTGTGAATTTTTATGATTCAAGATAACCTGCTATGTGCATGAGTCAACAAGACCAAGCCTAATCTATCTCAAGAACCCAATAACTGTGATCTAATTGGATCGTTTTGTCGTGGCTTTGATTGGTTGGGTTGAGTTTCAGGTGGCGGTGTGACGGTTCCGACAGGAAGCGCATCATAATCTGCCAACACATGGACAGCTGCCCTTCAGGAGAACTGATGACTCATGCAGTCCCCAAACTTCCCGTAGCTTTCATTACTTTGTCAGAATGAAGAAAAAAGCGTATCAAGATCAAATCATTCGTGAAAAGTTTAGCTCTCCGTGTTCTCTCTGGGGGCCTCTTCCATCTTAGGCTTTGAACATCTCATGTTACAAGTTAATTTTGCTTTATGCAAGTATAACTTTTTTTCAGCTTTTTTTTTAAAGTTAGGAGTCCAATTAAAGCAGGAAACAGGCAGGGGATCAGGGAGATATGCCCTGTTTACAGTCCTGGCTGTTAAACCCTAGGTGTACACATAAGTAATTAAACAATATCTAAAGCGCCTTTCAAGGAGAGAGCAACAAAGTGCTTCATAACAGCACACACAATAAAAGAAAAATGAATACAATAAAAAATAAGCATACAATTAGCACACCTTTGCTCCGTAAAAGCTCGAGGCCAAATCAGAAAATAGTGACTGAAGATCTGTAGCATATATTGCGTATAAGCTACTACGGCAGGTCTGGGTGTGGTCACTCACGTGGAGGTGATGGTTCTGAAGCGCTCCTGGCCCGCCGTGTCCCAGATTTGAAGCTTCACCTTCTCTCCATTGATCTCTACAGTTCGGATCTTGAAGTCAACTCCTATTGTGGTAATATAACTACCTGCAACACAACATTCACTTGTCTTAGGCAGACAGAATGAGTTTTACAATACTTTTTTGGACAAAAAAACCCAACTATCTGAATACGCAAATGTGGTTTTAACGCACATGCATGCACACTCAATCTAAATTTGAATATACTGCTAATTTGAGGTGAAATGATGAGTCAAAGACGCGCGCGCGCGCACACACACACACACACACACACACACACACACACACACACACACACACACACACACACACACACACACACACACACACACACACACACACACAGAGAGAGTGAGGTCCTGTTGCCAAAGCTGCTCACCTGAGAACGTGTTGTCGGCAAACCGCAGAAGGAGACTGCTCTTCCCCACACCTGGGCGAGACGAGACATTTTACCCAACGGTCAAGATTAGATACAGAGGTAAGAAGTTCGTTCCACTTTCACAATCACATCTGATGAAGCAGCTAAGTTCAGTGTTTTCCCCCTAGAACTGAAGATGTTGTTCATGACTGCTTCCTTCATCCTTAGTGCGGGAAATGTAAAGTGACCAGGGAGACGTCAGAAGACACTGTCCTAGGGGCTGGGACCAAGCCAAGGAGTCCACCAAGTTACTAGGCAAACGTCTGTCTGAAACAAGAATCCTCTCTGTGGACCATGAAAGGACCATCAACCATGGACAGTGGGTTCTGGTTGTAGGTGGTGGAAAGGGAGGGGGGGCATACAGAGGTTATTAGTGTAGCAGAAAGCACGTCCCACTCTACTCTGAAAGGGCAGCGAGACCTAAACCTGTTCAACGGCATGAACGCACCATGTCCGTATCGCAACAAACACGCATTCGGGGAATTCCAGCTCTTCGTCAACATCAAGTGTCGCTGAGGTGGTGACCATTATCTAAGGGAAAATGCTTAAGGCGACTGAAGCAGACCAGTTTATTTATCTAAACCTGCAGCACGGCACGCCTGTCTGCTTGAATATAGTACGATCGACCGAAACCGAGTGCAGGCTGAAGCCACAGCTGAGATAAAGCAGTGCCACGGTGGCAGGTAGGTATGAAGAGTGATGGCTAATGGCATTCAAACACAAACACTGGGCCAGTTATGGGGCGTGGAGAGACCCCGTTTTCTCTGGGACCGAGCCAACTCCCGATCTCACTCCACCGAACCAGGGCTTCATAGGGTTGGTCCTCATCTACAGCTGAAGTACTGGGCTACAGTGGGTACACGCCGCTGCTGTGGTACACCGAGGCTTGTACGGTCGAGGGCCCCGTTATCGTGGACACAGGCGGCAAGGAGAAAGCACGAAGGCCCCGGGACCAAAGAACCAGTCAGTATAAGATATAACCAACAAACACTTTGTTTGAATGACCTTTAGTAAGACTTCATAACAATCTGCTGCACAAGCGAAGATGCATGGGCGTCCAACCACAAAAACCAAGTGCTTCGTTGCCATGGTTATCAGTTACAGAAACAGATGAGCGTATTGCTCGAGTCGACATTGTGAAGGTGGTAATGCTGCAGGTCTGCTCGTCCATTAGGACGTACAGTCGTGTATAAACGGAGGATTATTTATATTTATATATATATATATATATATATATATATATATATATATATATATATATATATTATATACACATACATACACACACACACACACACACACACACACACACTTGGTAGCTACTTCATTGTTGTCCTTAGGAGCCCTTCCCAGGTCCGAGGTTTCCCTTTCAGTCTGTATTGACACAGGGTCGGACCCATTTTACTTTCAGGTGCGGTTCTGCGTGTGCCAGCTTTCTCAACACCCTAGAAGATTCGCTCGGAGCTTCGTAAAATATCCAAACTTTCACAGAGAAAGAAACTAAACCGGACATTCAGTGGCTACAAAGTGGAAGAGGCCGTAGTTTTTTAAAGCACTACACATTTCAGCTTTCACTAAAGACGCAAAACAACCAAGACTGTGCAGCTAGCCGTCCTAGCATAGCTAGCTAGTTTGTTTTTGTTTTATTTTGTACTAGTTTCTCAGCCCTGGTGACATTTAAACCAACCCAGCTACAATTAAACGAAGGACAAAAATACTTACATTATTCTATAGTTAGAAAATTTAACCTACACGGTTGAAAACTTGCATCAAAGTGTACTTTCATTCGGTCGGGGCGACCCCACATCCGGCCTGGCCGACCCGCCCAACCCAGTATCAGCCCCTCGTTCATGCGGGGCCAACAGCGCTCACCGACGGTTTAAAACACTCTCCGTGTCGGTACATCGGCTAAATCTGGGTCGGAACCACGAACTTCACCGCCTCGTTACACCTGCTTCGGTATCATCTACACGGCCCCCCGTGCAGCGACGTGAAACCCAGACTAGGCCCGTTTCCCGCGGCGCTGCCTACCGCTGTCCCCGATGATCAGCAGCTTGAAGAGGTGGTCGTAGTCCCTAGACATGCCGCTGCTCGCTGCTCCCCCGCGCCTATGCTGGTCCTCTGCGCCTCCCTGCCCGGCTCATCGGCCGAACCCTTCGTCCGTAAGCGGCACACGTCTCGCCGGGGAGAAGAGGAGAGTCGGTGCGGCGCCCGGTGTTTCCAAGAGCCGAGGCGGTTCGTCGGGGTTCGGCGGTGTCAGCAGTCTCTCACTCTCTCTCTTCAGCCGGAAACTCCGCTTCCTTCTCGGGTGGTAGCGGCGAGCTGCACCCGCCCCTGCACCGTCCACTCACACTGCGCAGACGCGTCCTCCACGACAGTGTGGCGACCATAAAACCAGTTGTTCGTGTCTGCTCGTTCACGGTGGTTCGCACCTTTTAACGGGTGTGCCTGGCAATTGATAGACTGACTTTATGTTGTACAGGGGACGATTTGAACTCGGCACGTATAATTCCCCAAATCTACATTTTATTGGTGTTTAAAAAAAATAACATGATATTTATTCCCAAAAGCATATTATATGTACATCAAAATGGGCACGAAGCTCCCAATCTATCAACTGAAAGCAATTTGAAAATGTAGTGTTTCCTCCCTTGCCAAGACGATATTGTTCAGGAAGTTACTGCAACCAACCGCTAGAGGGCAGAGCGACTCACTCCACCTACAACCGCTAGAGGGCAGAGAGACTCACTCCACCTACAAACGTGGGCGCGCGGAGCTGCACACCTCACGCGCTCACCCAGAGCAACTTGCTTGTATTCTGAAACGAATTGTTACCCACCTACTAGCACAGGCGTGCCTATACAGGGCAGTCATGGTCTGGATGTAGGGAACTGGTTTTGTGACCGGAGGGTCGTGGGTTCCATGCCCAGACCTGAGGCCATGACTGAGGTGCCCTTGAGCAAGGCACCTAACCCCAACTGCTCCCCAGGTGCCGGGCTAGGGCTGCCCACACCCCCCTAGTAATCACTAGTGTGTGTGTGTTCTAACTACACAGATGGGTAAAAAGCAGAGGACAAATTCTGATTGCGATGAAAAATCACAATTGACAAGATATGGCACATTTACATTTATACATCTGTGGTAGTGGAAGGTTACGTTAGAAAAATGTGTCATTAAAACGCAGATCCCATCCTGTGTAAAACCATGACTAAACCTATTAGTCACCAAAGCTGCTCAAAATAACAAAGCTGCGGATACAATAATTTAAGCCTGTGGTGTGATGGCGACCCATGAGAGGAACTCCCTAAAAAGAATGAGCCATGTGTAAAACTGCTAGACTAGAGGGCCTTGCACTCTAACAATGTTCACGTAGTGACCCTGGCAAAAACCTGCGAGGAGGAGACAAAACACAACACAACTCGAGGGCAAACACCTAAGGACTACAGTAGCATGAACACATGGCTGAAGACCTCAGATACACCAGCGACTGCTATTCCTGAGGAAGCCAAGGTCCAGTTACCTCCAAAGATGGCCTCCTACTCTAAACTGGACTCATGTTGTCTACCCACACCCAACATTCAGCTGCCATCTTACAGCGAGCTCAGTTTGCACTCGATATTAGTGAACTTTGTAATGTTTAACCCACTTTAGTAGCCCACAGTATTTAGCTTGCCTCATTAACCCTGTCCTACTCTAAGGTATTGTGCATGGTGGGACAGTCAACTGTAGCATGTCCTATATCGGAGCCTCACAGCTGTTATTGCTTGTTGGGTGTTGAAGGTTATGGATATAGCAGCAGTTTTCTGTTACGAAGTGCACTTGTACATACAGGACGTACTGTGCATTATTTTGTTGCCACTACACATCGGTCTCGTCCAGGAAGTGTTGCAGACCTTTGCCAACACTCCTCATTCTAGGCACAATACAGTACTGCGAAACGGAGACGAGGACAGGTGAACAGTTACGAAGTTTAAGATAAAAAAAAATAAAACAATTTATTAAAGCAGGTTTTTTTTTCATACTTTATTTATACAACCGATATCAAAGGATACAGCGCTGATTTAAAAAAATCAGTGTCATCCTTTAGTTAACTCCTTCCCCATTCTCTATGGACACACACTGAAGAAAAGACAATACTGAGGCAGAAATCCGTCCTGCCAAACCCAAATGAAAAAGGGGCGATAAGAATGGCGTTACAATTGAACAAAAATTGGCACAGACCCTAATTTTCGTTTTCTGTTTTCTTTGCAACCGTTGCCATCAGAGTATTAGGAAAACTAAAAATGCCTAAATCTCCCACAAAATTAAAATTTTAACTTCAGATGCCAAATTTGCAGGGTTAAATGGTCATTTCCATAAGTGACACGGCCATGATAAGCGAGGCTAGGGGGCTGCACGTGTATGAGTCGACATTCAAATACTCTACAGATGCAGGTATTCTAATAATTCATAACAGGCTGTTCTTTGAGAACATTACAGATTGCATAACTATCCTGTCAAGAGGCCATCGTGCAGATCACGTGAGGATGGTGTCGTCGATTTCTTCATTGGAATCTGGTAGGCCTGAGATCTTTTTCAGTGAACGGCGGTAACATTCGGACAGCAACTCGTTGCTGGCCAAATCTAGGATGGCACTGATGTTCTGAAATACAAAAAAGGAAACATGGAAAAAATGTTTAGACCTGTTGTGAGCAATGTGACTGTTCTCTCTAGCTTCTCCATCCAAACCTTCCTCCAAAGTCCCTCACAGGCAAGAAAAACAGACTTCTTGAAGAAGTTTTCTAATTAACACTGCTGGGCCATGTTTAAATGTTCAGCTCACTATTACAGAGCCCAGGATAGTCACAGGCATCTATTTTAGCTATTGGGACCTAAAACCAGGTTTGCTGCTGTGTTCTTAAGATGCTTACAGAACCTTTAAGGTTCTCACATGAGTGTGTGTGTAGAGAATACGCAAAGAGCTTTAACATGAGCTGATCCTTCAGGACCCCCACTGTGGCGACTGGGATGGCTAGCGCCCCCCCGCCCCCCCCGGGGCTTGTGGGTAGTGGAGGGTGCCCTGACCTGCATGCCTGCCTCGCCCTGCCGGAGGCGGAGCAGACTGACGATGGTGTGCTCGCTCTGAGCGCGGACGCTGGTGTTCTTGTCTTTGGTGTTGTCCAGCAGGGCTTTGATGAGCGGCTTCGCCAGGGCGGGCTCCAGGGCGGGGGTGTCCGCCTCCCGCCACACCCACCACAGCACGCGCTCCGCCACCAGGCGGATGTCGCTCGACGGGTTCTGCAGCGACTGGTGAGGGAAGAGGCGGAGCGGAGGTCAAAGGTCATCATGGGAACAAGCCAAACGTGTCACCGGCCGGTGAAAACCAATAAATGGCAGACTCGTCCTGAGCAAAGGCGACCGAACGTGGCTCACCTTGACGAACTGAGTGATGACGCGCGGGGACACGCCCTCGCTGCCGGCCGTCCTGAGCTGGTGTCTCATCAGGTACCCCATCGCTCTGATCCCACTGCAGACTATGGGAATCTGCAGTACGCAGGAGACACACGCAGGAGGAGGAGACAGATGGGGGGATTCAGCACACGGTGGTGCAGGGAGGTGTGGTGTGGGTGTGGGGGGTTAACGTGGCGTTACCCTGTCTGCGGTGGTGCTGGACAAGATGGCCTCCAGCACGGCAGAGCTGTACCCGGGCGCCGCCAGCTGCTCGGGGGCAGACTTGACCGCTATAGCCAGGGCCAGGCTACGACCGTGACGCACCATCCAGTCCACGCCCGACACGTCCGCTGCGGGGGAGGGGCGGCGCGCGTCAGTGCTAACATCTTAGCCACAAACGTTTATACAGCCAAACAAACACGTCACTGGAGGTGCCGTCGGTTTTAGTTCGCGACCGAGTTCCTGACACCTTGTGTTGTAGTTTCTTCAATTCCATCTTTATTCACCCCAATTTAGGGAGGGTGCTTGAATCGCCCTCTAGCCCAGCTGCGTTTGAGCAGCTGAGGAGGCTGAAGGCTCGCCTTGTTGGGAGAACTTACCCAGGACGTGCTGCTGGAGCACCGTCTTCAGCTCCTCTTCAGACAGGAAGGCACACAACACACCAACACACCCAGCAGAAGCCATCCGTGTGGCGTCCTACACACACGCGCGCGCGCACATGGCAGGAACACACACACACACACACACACAGTTAAAAATAAAGCTGAGGTGACACTTTCAGGACCACATCCTGAGCACGTTGACCACATTTCAAGATAAGCGCTTAGTTACATATTCAGAAATGGGATATTTCAGTAGATATTTCAGTACAATACCAACCTCAAAGATTCTGAAGACATTACAGCACAAGAACACAAGGATTCGGTTAACTTTAGTTGTGATTATTCACCCACACATGGACAAAAAGAGCCTTTCATGCCACATTAAACACAATAAATAGAGGTACAAAGAGAAGCTTGTCATCAGCTGCAAGAGACCCCACCATCCTGCAGGTGGATGTCACTACTGCTGGCTCGTGTGTGTGTGGAGACGCTGGTGGCTCGTGTGTGTGTGTGGAGACGCTGCTGGCTCGTGTGTGTGTGTGGAGACGCTGGTGGCTCGTGTGTGTGTGTGGAGACGCTGCTGGCTCGTGTGTGTGTGTGGAGACGCTGCTGGCTCGTGTGTGTGTGTGGAGACGCTGCTGGCTCGTGTGTGTGTGTGGAGACGCTGCTGGCTCGTGTGTGTGTGTGGAGACGCTGCTGGCTCGTGTGTGTGTGTGGAGACGCTGCTGGCTCGTGTGTGTGTGTGGAGACGCTGCTGGCTCGTGTGTGTGTGTGGAGACGCTGGTGGCTCGTGTGTGTGTGGAGACGCTGCTGGCTCGTGTGTGTGTGTGGAGACGCTGCTGGCTCGTGTGTGTGTGGAGACGCTGCTGGCGTGTGTGTGTGTGTGTGTGTGTGGAGACGCTGCTGGCGCGTGTGTGTGTGTGTGTGGGGAGACGCTGCTGGCGCGTGTGTGTGTGTGTGTGTGTGTGTGTGTGTGGAGACGCTGCTGGCAAACATGCGTATTAGTGCAGCACATTTTGCATAATGGCATTTGATAGGCTAGCCTATTCTCCTGGAGGGGAATATGATAATGAGGTGGCGGCCTCCACGGAGAGATATTAGGTGTACGCCGCGGTCTCAATATGCACCACGCGAACTTATCACCTTTTCAAATCGAGACGCTATCGTACCTCATCGTGTCCCAGCATGCTTAGCAGCGTGGTGGTGATGTTCTTCCTGATAGTGGCGTCGACCTTCGCCCCGGCACCTTGAATGACGAAGCGCAGGGCCTGCAACATGGTCTCCCTGCGTCAGATAGCAGAACACACATTTCAGTCCCCACCAAGTGCCGCCACAGCGCTGCTTTAACACCTGCTGGACAGCAGTTCACACCAGGACGTTGGCTAACATCCACTAGCGGTTCCCTCTTCTCTCAACGTAGGCTAATGTCACATTAATCTCCAATTGCCAAGCTAAACCTGCGAGTTTCATTGGCTTTTGCACAAGGGTGGTGGGCGGGTCTCCGGTCCGACAGGAAGTGGTCGTGGTTCCTGCTCCTCACCTCACGCCAGAGTCCTCGGCGGTGCGGATGGCGGCGAGCTGCTCGGTGAAGAGTGGGTCCACCTTGGAGTGGATGGCCACCAGCTGACCCAGGGCCTCGGCCGCCCGCAGCCTCACCGCCCGGCTGGAGTCCTGCAGCGCCTTCAGGAAGGTGGTCTGCAGCTGCGGGAGGAAGGGCTTCAGGACGATGCCCACCTGAAGGGGTGAAGGGGGCAGTAAAGGTACTGCTGTTGGTATCGGTACACTCATTGCAGAAATAACCATCACAGCAGTAAGACAAATGTCTTCACGCAGTAGTTACGAAGGGAAGGAGCCCATGTGAGGCGGGGGGGGGGGGGGGGGGACTCTGCCGATCACTCCATCAGGCCAACGCACATCCAATAAAATACAGAGCTCTTCTAGCCAGAGCTCTGCCTACAGGACCAACACCTCACCTTCCACACTCTAGGAACACAGTTAGAGACACTGGCAACTTAATACTGAAATAAATACAGAACAAGTGAGCACAGCCCGCAAGTGGACAGAGGCAGAAGGTGAATTCTAAGAGTGGGGCGGCTGAACACTGCGGCTTAATGGAACCACATCAAATTAATGTTTTCAGATTTTGCCTGAAATTTTAATTAATAGGCGACAGATGCTTTAAAAGGAAAATCTGAAAATCGGCAATGTGTTGAGTGTTGCTTGTGACTGATGCAGTTGCTGTTAATCTGTGGATGATGGATAAACCCTCTACCCTGGGCCCTCTCACTGCCCTGAACTCTCCTCCGCTATCATAACACTACCAACCATAAAGATGTTTAGGACCGAACAGGAATTACATAAAGAACTCATGTTTATAAATGCACACCCAGATGGACTTTATTTATTCCTCACATCCTTTCCTTTTTTTTCTGTCTCTCTTTAAATTGTTGTCATGGTGACCGGTGTCGGCCAGAGGAGGATGGGTTCCCCACTGAGTCTTGGTTCCTCTCAAGGTTTCTTCCTCATGCCCGTAGGGAGTTTTTCCTTGCCACTGTCGCCTTTGGCTTGCTCACTGGGGGCTTGGACTCGGCACTTGTAAAGCTGCTTTGTGACAACAACTGTTGTAAAAAGCGCTATATAAATAAAATTTGATTGACTGATTAAATCTTGGAGAGGAGGAAGAACGCCCACAGCTCTGAAAGGTGGCTCATCACTGCAGCACTGAAGCGGATTTAACACGCTACGTCCTTTCTATGAAGCACCTTTATACAGACACACTATGTTGGTATATATTTTGTTGTTTTTTTATTTATGTATATGTATTTGAATGCTTTTATTGTTAAATGTGTTATCCTATGTGTTTAATATATCACTACACCTTCGTACCTCTTTGGCTAAACTGGAGTATCAGAGCTATGCCAATAACATTATAAATTAAATAAATGGTGATAGTGAGTGATGGAGGGAGGGAGAGAGATGAAGAGTAGTGAAAGTAAGAGAGATGGAGAGAAGTGAAAGAGTGTGTGTGTGAGCGCGTGTGTGTGTGAGCGCGTGTGTGTGTGAGCGCGCGTGTGTGTGAGCGTGAGTGTGAGAGCGTGTGAGTGTGAGAGCGTGTGAGTGTGAGAGCGTGTGAGTGTGAGAGCGTGTGAGTGTGCGTGTGTGTGAGCGCGTGTGAGTGCGTGTGTGTGTGTGAGCGTGTGTGTGTGTGCGTGTGTGTGTGTGCGCGTGTGTGTGCGCGTGTGAGCGCGTGTGCGTGTGAGCGTGTGAGCGTGTGTGTGTGTGAGCGTGTGTGTGAGCGTGCGTGTGAGCGCGTGTGAGCGCGTGTGTGAGTGTGTGTGTGAGCGTGCGTGTGTGTGTGTGAGCGTGTGTGTGTGAGAGCGAGTGTGTGTGTGTGTGAGCGAGTGAGTGTGTGTGTGTGTGTGTGTGTGAGCGAGTGAGTGTGTGTGTGTGAGCGAGTGTGTGTGTGTGAGCGTGTGTGTGTGTGAGCGTGTGTGTGCGTGTGTGTGTGAGCGTGTGTGTGCGAGCGTGTGTGTGCGCGTGTGTGTGTGTGTGTGTGCGCGTGTGTGAGCGCGTGTGTGTGTGAGCGCGTGTGTGAGCGTGTGTGTGTGTGTGAGCGTGTGTGTGTGTGTGTGCGTGAGAGTGTGTGTGTGCGCGAGAGTGTGTGTGTGTGTGAGCAGGAACCTTGCGCAGCAGCAGGGTCAGAGTCTCCAGCAGGGCCGTCTTCACGGTCCAGGCGAAGCGGTCTCCTAGGATACGGATGAGCGGCCCCGTGATGTTGACCACGGAGGGGCGGAGTGCCTCTGCTGAGGTCAGCCTGATGACGGCGCCCAGCGCCCGCGCTGCCTCCTCCTTCTGCTCCGGGCTGCCGGTCAGGAGCCCCTCCCTCAGGACGGGCAGGATGCACGTCACTCCCTGTGGGGGGGGGGGGACGGCGGGTCAGCCGCAAAGCAAACGAGGACGGATCGAAACGCGGCGCGCACGGGACCAGAGACGTCACCGTGACGCGGGACGTTCTCACAGCGGCGCTCACCTTCTTGGGCAGACAGAAGCCAGGAAGGTGTTCACCTTTGACCTCGGCCGCAGCCGAGCGGACGTCCCTGTGCAGGTCGTCGATCAGGGCCAGCTGGCTGGCAGCGTCCAACTTCTGCACACACACGACAAAACGCAGCCATCAACACGTCTGACGTGAGCGCTGATCTAATCCCGCCTAATAGAGTGTTTCTCTACTCCTACACACCACTAAACTCAGATTTGGTGCCTGACCACAGAAGGGAACTGGACATTTTAGAAACATCCACAAAAACAGCAGTACAAAAACTCTAGCCTTAGCTTTCGAGGGTGGATATGAGAAGGTCCTTTAACCCACGTGGCACCCACCAGACTGAACCAGGGCCCAGGAAGCCCGTGTGGTACCTTGGTGATGGAGTTGATGGTGTCCCAGCTCTGGTTGAGCACGTCGGGGTTGGGGTCGTTGAGCAGCCGCACCAGTCCGGACAGGAGGGCGCGCGTGTGTGCGCTGTAGTCCAGTCGTGTGCGTGAGAAGTAGGCGTTGAGGATGGTGACCGACGCCTCCCGCAGGCCGGCGTCGGAACCGCGCGTGGCCTCCAGCAGGTCCTCGATGATGATGCGCTGACCGACCTCGTCCTCCACGGACAGGATGACCGTCTGGCAGCTGCTCAGCTCCTGCGCAGGTGAAGACCCGTCAGTACGCCGCGCACGCATCAGAAACGCATTGTGAAGTCACTAAGTAGTTCTGACCAAAATGTCCATTACATTACCTTAAGAGAAGCAGGCCAGTGGTGGTGTGAAACGTAAGTGACTAACCCTGTATAATCAGGTGTGTGTGTGTGTGGGGGGGTACCTGTGGGCCCTCCTCGCTGCCCAGCTTGTCTTTGAGGGAGGAGAGCAGGGCGGGCAGGATGACGCCCAGGTGGCGGGTCAGAGCGTCGCCCGTCACGGCTGACAGGAAGGCCAGTACACGCGTGTTCACAGGAGGGGCCGTCAGCTGTAACAGGTGGGGGGGGTGTGAGACGACAACATGGCGCTACTTCAACAGAATGTAGTTGAGAGAGAGAGAGAGAGAGAGAGAGAGAGAGAGAGAGAGAGAGATATCTAACCTTGGGCACCAAGTACGGCAGCACCGAGCGGCTCTTCACGGCCATAACCTGCTTCAGCCCGTCCAGAGCGAACTCGGCCGTCTCCTCGTCGTCCTGTGGGCGAGACAGTCACGGGGTGACGCGAGATGCTGAATGGACGTCTCACGCGGAGGGAGGAGTGAGTGGGAGGGGCCGGCGCTCACCAGCTGTTTGAGCAGAGCGGGCAGGATGTCGTCCAGCGCCTGGTGGCCGATGGTGGCGTGCAGCTGCTCGAAGGTCTTGGCGGCCGCCTCACGCACCTCCTCCAGGGGATCACACAGAGCTTTACGAACAGTGGGCACCAGAGACTCTGAGAACACCAGCACCTGTGGTCACACACACACACACACACATTGGAGGAGAGAGAGAGAAAGAAAAAGTAAGAACGGACCCCGAATCGCGGGAAGGTCCCGTGGGGGACACGTTGAGGACGAGCGCAGGGGGACGTACGGCGTCCTTGCTGGTGGACTTCATGATCTCGCTGAGGCCGATACACACGCCCTGCCTCTCGTCGCTCTTGTCCGAGCGCAGGCCGTCCTCCAGGATGGGGATGATCTCCGGAAGGATCTTCTCACCCAGCTTCCTCACCAGGTCTCCCAGAGTCCTCGCGGCGATCTGGAGACGGACGGAGAGGGGACGTCGATCACAAGCAGTCACGCGTACGAGCGATCACTAGCACTAGCAGTGTGTGTGTGTGTGTGTGTGTGTGTGTGTGTGTGCGCGCACTGTTCTCTTGTCCGGACAGGTGGAGGCCAGGAAGCCCAGCAGCAGGGAGAAGAGGGTGGGCAGGATCTCGCGGAGGGTGCGGGGCGTGTTGGACACCACGATCTTCCACACGTGCAGCGAGGCCTGCCTCACCACCAGCTGCGTGTCCGAGCGGCCCATGTAGAGGCCGGACAGCACACGGTTCCTCCGGTCCGCCCCCAGCGCCCCAATGATGGCCTGCGGTTAGACGGAGGCGGGGTTAAATGGGCCTGGCAAAGGTGGGCGGGGCCCGCTTCACGGGGTTGTGTAGGACGGCGGGGCCGCCCCGGTACCTTGTTGGACTGCGCCGTGCCGAAGTTGTCGTCCTCCGACGCCGTCTCTGTCGTCATCTTGCCCGAGACCCCCGAGATGTGGAACAGCAGGTCTCCTAGCAACTGCACCGAGCTGAACCTGCGGGCCACGGATTTATGAGCTTCGGTAAAGTGCCGCTACTCTCATCACCATGACAACCACGATCTCACAGGACGAAGGGAAGGGGAACGTAACGGGGACGACGTGCGTGACGGGAGCCCCACCTGATCCTCCACAGGTCGTGGAACAAGCCCTGCTCCAGCTCAGGGAGCAGCAGCATGATGGCCGTCTCCGCATACATGCTGATGATGCGCTGGCCGGCTCTCAGGGCCGTGTCCCTCACGTACTCGTTCTCATCCGCCAGAGCCTGACCACACAACATCATTCAACATTTCTATAACATAACGCCCGAGTCCTTTGGCGCTACGGTGAGCTACGCGGGCGTGTAGCTACCTTGAGGATGCAGGGAATGATGGGCCCCACGTAGGGCGTGAACTTCTCCCCGAAGGTCAGCGGCAGGTAGATGAACATCATGATGTAGCCGTCGCGCACGTGGGAGGCGATGTCCACCTTGCTGGCCGTCTGCACCACGTCCGGCATCAGCTTGTCCAGCTTCTCCACCCCCAACCCGGCCATGACCTCCGCCAGGCCTACGGGTGGAGAGAGGGACCCACACCAACGCTTACGAAGCAGCTTTACACCACACAACATAAAGCTCACACACAAATGGATGGCCATATAAATATACCAGTAAAAACAGCCGATTTAAACAGGAATAGATATATTTGTAAACGAAAGCTGATTTAATAAATAATATGAATTGCGCAAGACCAAAGACAGATGGCAGCAGGACACTGGACACCAGGTCAAGACTAGAATAAGGTGAAATAAAACTACTCCAGCATGACAGCCGACGTCGGTCCCACTGCTGCCCTCTGCTGGCCGGCTGCAGTAGTGCGGTTCCTCTGATTCTCACCCTGGGCTGCACCGGAGCGGTCAACGGAGCTCTGCTCGGAGGCCAGGGTCTCCATCAGCCAGGGCAGCAGGTCGTCGAAGCAGGACTCACCCATGCCCTTCACCATGGCGCCCAGGGCCTTGGCCGACACGGTCCGAACCTGTACGTCACCATCGCAACACACACACACACTTTTGCAAGAGAACTCCGAAAAACCACAAGCATTTCATTTAGCTTCTGGGGGACTGGGAGGTGAGATTCCTGATTTACAGCAGTCTGTGGGCCAGTGAACATGGAACTGAGACTGTGTGTGTGTGTGTGTGTGTGTGTGTTTGGGGGGGACTCACCTCTGGCACAGGGTCCAGCAGGGACGTTTTGAGTCCTGGAATCACACTGGGCAGATATGGGGACAGATCCTACACAGAAACACCAAACCATCTCAGACTGCAGCAGTTTGACAGACGCAACAATCAGCAGCTCGACGCCCAACGAGGAGCCGTCGCCACGCCAACCAAAGCAGCGCAGGAGATCTAATCCAATCAAACGAGGGGAGAGAGCGCGGGGCCACACCTTCTGGTCGGTGAGCGAGTACATGTTGCCGATGATCTGGGCGGCCATCTTGCGTGTGTCGGTGGAGCGGTCCTGGAAGGCGCGCTGGACGATGGGCATGATGAGGGCCAGCGAAGGCGCGTCGATGAAGTGCACGAACTTGGTGTCCAGCAGCGTCTGCAGGCACTGCTGGGTGCGGTGGGACGGGTCCGTCAGCGCGTCCAGCAACACCGGGGTGATGGCTGCGGGGGCGGGGCATAGAGAGCACGTGGGGTTTCAGGAGCGGTGGTGGGGGAGTGGGCGGGGCCTGTGAATCGGGGGGGGTGGGTCTCTCACCTTGGATCTCGGGGTTGCGGATGACGGAGCCGATCTGGCGCAGCGCCTGCTGGCCGGCCCGCTGGACCTTCACGTGGGAGTCGGTGAGGACCTCCGTCAGCTTGGGCACGATGCTGGGCAGGCAGGACGACAGCTGCTTGGGGGCGCAGAACGCCATGGCGCCCAGCAGCTCCACGGAGCCTGCGCAAGAGGAGGCGTGTCACGAGAGGGCAAGGGGCGGGACGGGCATGTGTGGTGGGCGGGGTTTAGTTGCTGACCTGCTTTGGTCCTCCAGGACTCCTCTTCCAGGGCCACCAGCAGAGAGGGCAGCACCAGCTTCACGCCGTGGGCACTGAGGTTACGCATAACGGCTTTGGCACAGTCATCCGCAGCCTGAGATAGACGGAGAGAGAGAGAGAGAGATTGGGAGAGAGGGAAGGAAGTAGACAGAGGGAGCATGTTTCATCATTCAAATCAATTTCCATTAACAGCATTACAGAACTCCAGTACAAGAACATTTGTATGGTATCATTTTTGTATCACAAGTTCCACAGAAGCAAAAGTAGATCTGCAGGCAAAATTCTCTTCTGCTTCGTTTTTTGCTTCTTTTGGAACAGACATTAAGACATTTTTAGACCTTGAATATGTAAAACTAAATTTAAGACATTTGAAGACTTTTTAAGGACCCGCGGGTACCCTGACTTTTGATACAAAAATCACTCCATACATTTGTTTCATTTATTCAGCTCAGCGACTTCTTGCCTCATCCACATAACTGATCGTTTTAGCGTTAAGATCACTTTGCGATGCAAGTGATGTATGTAAACACTCCGGCGCAACGCACCTCCCTCACGTACTGGTTCCCGTCCCCGAAGCACAGCAGCAGGTGTGGCAGCACGTGGACCACGTACGGCTCGAACAGCTTCCCCAGCATGTTGCACAGCATCTCGAATGCAAACAGCGCACCTGGGGGACGCAGACCACACCCACACCTTCAGCGGCTCCGCCCCTCGACCCAAACAACCCCTCCCCTCCTCCCCTCCCTCTGCGCTTACCCTCTCGGCGGCGGGAGTTCTTCTTGTCCTGGATGGCGTCGGTGAGCGTGGTCATGATGTCCTGCTGTTTGAGGGCCAGGATGCCCAGGCCCTTGACCAGCCCCGCCAGCCCGTAGGCGGCGCCCTTGCGCTCCGCGTACTTATCGCTCTCCAGCAGCAGCTGCAGCAGCTTGCGCACCATGTCGCCCGCGTCCTCCTTTATGGCCGGCACCAGCGGGGGCAGGCAGCCCGCCACAGACTCCTGGACCTGAGGGGAGGGGCGTGGTTTCAACAAGAGGGTGGGGGAGGGGTCGAGGTAGGGGACACTTGAACACCTTTTTACAGCAGAGTGTTGTAGTCATTTTGCCACACATCGATTACGCAATGTTTGAGGTGCGATTTTTAAAATCTTTACAATCCAACGTTGAGACTTATGAGAGCAAACAAACAGTACCAAGTGCAAAAAGAAAGACCAAAAGTGTGTGTTGGACTGGCAGAGAGAGAGAGAGAGAGACAAAGAGGAAGGAGAGAGAGAGAGAGAGAGAAAAATAGAGAGAAGCCCAGAGCTTTATAAACTATTTGGTTTTGCTCTAGTTTCACCAACATCCAAACGCCCTCCCCCCTCCTTTGTTCCGGAGGTGTCCCCTACCTGCTGGGACGGGGTGGACAGCGCCGTGATGAGCTTGGCCACGATGGGCTTGACCTTGGGGTCACTCTTGTCCAGGTGCTTGGCCAGCGAGCCCATGAGGATGACCACGCTCTGCCGCACCGAGTCGTAGCTGGCGTCCTGGGGGGCGCTCTTCAGGAACTCCTCGAAGACGGGCAGCAGAGAGTTGACGTTGTCCTGCACACAGACGGGCACCACAGCTATGACCAAAACACCAGATACTTATACACCGCATGGGTTAAAGCAAGAAATTTTCATTTGACTGAACATTTTTCCTGGCAAAAGACAATGCCAGCAATTACTGACAATGTGGTGTAGTTGGGACAAGACCTCTTTTGCCGAATTCTACACAATAAACACATTTATAAAGTATATTTATCTAAACAGCCTGTGTAAGGAGAGAAGAGAGAATCTATGAAGCAACAAAATGCAACACCTGAGCAATAAATGTACATAAATGTTTATATAATAAAGTTATCTGGGGGTGCTCTTCCAGAAAATTATTTAAAGATCAAGTCAAATTTAGTGAATCCTGGTGAGTTTTAAAAAGTATGACGCTCTCTTGTTTTTATCAGATTCACTATCACAAAAAGCCGTAAGATTACCTGCTTTAAATAGGAATGTTACAAAAAAATTAAATATCCAAAAATGGCAAATTAAATCACACCACTGGATAGAGCTTTTAAATACAAACAGAACAACCCCATCCATGTTAAATTGGTTTAGAAATAAAAAGTTGACATTTTAAATGGAAGAAATTAGGGGTGGGAATTGTTTACTATCTCACGATTCGATTCGATTCCGATTTTGGGGGCCACAATTCAATTCAAAAATCGATTTTCGATTCAAAAACGATTTTCGATTCAAAAAACGATTTGATTTATAAAAATGTCTGCTTCAGTCTATAAAATCTGCATGATCTACTACAGTCTGCTTTGCAAGACAGAACGACAAATACAGAAAATTAAGTGTCTTTCACATTTAATTAACAAAAATTAAGTGCTTTGGTAAAATAAAATGGTTTTTGTTGTTACCAAAATTCTTGAGCTTCATTTTGCGAGCTGTCAGGGCTGGCTCGGATGCAGTTCCCCCAGCCATCGCTGGGGCACCAGAGTCAGTCCCAGACTAAACCAGCGTAACCGTACGTTCTCAGCCAGTCTCTGCTTTTTCTGTGATTGCTTATCGTTTAATGGTGTCTCGCCACCTCTCTCTGTTATGCTTTCTCTTTACTTATTTGAGTATCTCATGCGTCGCTTTCTGACCCATCTCAAGTTTTCCCAATCCTGTATGTCTTTCTATCCGTTTTGCCTTTATTTTTGGGAACGGTTTTATTTTGCTGCAGCATTTTTTGTCAGTTACTTCTGCTGGTGTCCTTGGTTTCGTTTTCGCGTTGCATTTATCCGCGCTGTTTTTTAGTTACTGTTGTTGTTTTGTTTCTTCCTCCCGTCTCACTACGGTTGAGTGTTATTTTTCACGCGTTTTATTTTCCGCATTGGTTTTTTGTTTCTATTTACTCCGTGCCCTCACGGTTTTGCTTTCTATTTTCTTGCGCGTTGAGTCTTCCGTGTTGTTTTGTTTGTTCGTTCTGGGTCGCTGTGCGCGTTTCCCTCTCGCTAATACATTTGACGAGTGTCAAACGTCTTGATCTTGCGAGCCGGCACTTGGGTCCATCCTTCTCTATATTATTTCTCACCCTTCTCTATATTAACGCTCCCGTGCTCACCGCGTTACACAAGCCTTGCACACGAGCTACATTGTGTCCAGTTCGGTCTTCCCCAGCATTCGGTAAAAACCAAAATGAACCCATATTTTTGCCTTAAATGAAGACCAGACAGGTTGAATATCTCTTTCCTCCATGTGTTTTGAAATTTTTCCGCGCATGAGTGTGTCCCAGTCTCGCGTAATTTTGTAATTACGTAACGCGAGACTTCACCACGACTTAGAATCGATTTTGGGACATTTAAAATCGATTCTGAATCGTAGTAAATGAGAATCGATTTTTGATATATGAATCGATTTTTTGGCACACCTCTAGAAGAAATGCGCCTATTTTCTCAGACTGTATTAAAGCTAAATGAAGAAAAGTCTGTGATCGGTGGAGAGATTCTTCAGTATAAATCTTCAGTATAAATAACCATAACCATAACTATATTTCACTACAAATTCATAATAAATAAAAAATTGAAATGTAGTCACTTTATAGTATGGACATGACATTATAATATTCAAAATGAATGAAGAAATGAATAATTAGTTCATTGCGCTGAAGCGCGGCGCGTGCGAAGTTACAAAATTCGAGAGGTGCACGACCTCGTGAATCGCCAGCGCGCGAGGCTCTCGCGAACGGGTGGAGCCACCGCGATTATGTCATTTTCGGCGCGCTGACCCTTGATTATATACATATATTATATTCTCTCATTGGCGCTCATCAGCGCTGGATGGATGCCGGTGGTGTAGTCATGTTTGCGGAGTTCATACACCTTTACAAGGTGCAATTCAAGCACTTGTATGTCACTTTCAAGGTCCATTTCAATATTTCCCAGCACGTTAAACTTAATAAAGTTAAATATTTATACATATACTCGAAATAATTCGAAATAATTAGCTTTTTTATCACATTATTTAATGGTGGTTTATTTTCAAAGCGTCCAATCTTAACGTCTTCACGTTCTCTCATGTTTTGTCCTGGAATTACAAGAGGCTCGTATTTGTTAACGTAATAAAAGAGAACTGTTCAGTCAGACAGATATTTGTTGTGAAACGAAGTAGTTACAATTTCAAGCATTTCAAGTACTTTAGCCTAAATTCCAGCACTTTTCAAACCTGAAACACAATGTAACATTAAAATTCGTCGGGTAAATGTTCATTCCCCTGTTTTTGAAGGGTTTCTCTTTCTACTACCACATATCGTTTCGGAGACACAGGCACTCGAGAAAGTATAATCCAGCCAGGCAGGAGGGAGGTAACTTTTCTACGTAATGTCCGAAAATCTGAAGGCGGAATGACCCGCAAGTCAATCAAATGACACCGCCGTCATCCATCCAGCGCTGATGAGCGCCAGTGAGAGGATCATATTTCGGCCTCAAAACAAATAGCACACGCGTGTGTGGTTTATTATGATTTGACAGTATTTCCCCCCCAAAAAATCAAATGATGGAAATCCGTCGTAGTGACGGAGAACTTTAACCCATGACACCGTCACACAGCCACACACACTGCGAGGCCGTGGGCGGAGGCCGCGGGTGGAGCGTTACCTTGCCGTGGGTGTTGAGGACGGACAGGGCGGCGTCCAGCATGGCACGGCGCACCTCGTCGTGACGGTCATTCAGGGCGTCCGGCACGAAGAAGAGGAAAACGGGCGTGACCTGACTCTCCTCTAGGAACTCCGACAGCTTACTGAGAGCCTGCGCAATGCCACACCTGCACACAGGACACCAGCCTCACACACCCGCACACTCGGGCTCTGTGTGTGTGTGTGTGTGAGAGAGAGAGAGAGACAGAAGGGCTTTACCTGGCTTCCCATTGGTCAGGAGGTGCTTCAGAGATGACTCGACCCAGAGCATCCAGGACTGGTGGTGGTCGCTGTAGTTCAGAACACAAGATAACAGCCCCATTTACAGTGGATCAGAGTGACCAGTGTGACCAGCGCTCTAGAGGTCAGGCCACGCACTCGTTATAATCAACCGCTATTTGATTCAAACAACGTGGGCCAATAAGAACGAAGAAGACGACAGCGGGGGAAGAAACGCTGGTGTGGAGCATCAGCCAGAGGTTGATTAGGAGGGGAAGCGCAGCACTGTGAACTACAATGAAACCATTAATACTGGAGAACGAGTGTGTGGGCAGCGTGGTGGAGGGGGAGAGGGGGAGAGAGGGGGAGAGGGGATGGAGGGAGAGAGGAGAAAGAGAGGGAGGGGGGATGGAGGGAGACTCACGTATAGCTTCTGTTGGTAGAGCTGTGTGAGGTGTGTGAGGACCTGGGCGGACTGCTGGCGGTACTGACTGACTGCGTTGGCCAGAGCCTCAGCTGCAGCCGCCCGCACACACTCCTCATGGTGGGTCACGTCCCCGATGAGCAGCGCACACAGTTCAGGTACCACCTCCAGACACCCGGCCTGCCACAGTCTGGCACGCACACACACACACACACACACACACACGCCCATCACACAGTGACACTCACTATCCCAAACCCCCAGGTTGCCGCTGAAACGGGATGGACACCCACTACGTGAGGGTGTGGGGAGGCGGAGCCTGGTCTGTGGGCGGGGCTTGTGGACCCCTGACTCACCTGTCAGCCAGCAGCCGGCCCTCCTCCTCCACGTCAAACTTGGCCACCCACAGCCTCCGCAGCACGTTCAGACCTGCCGAATCACTGCTGTCGGTGGGCAGGGCCAGCTCCATCTCCAGGAGGCCCTGCACACGCCACGCACACACACAGAGACAGAGCGACACACGCATAGACACTTGAATGCAGAATTCCATGCACACGTAACAATGTATCAATGCTTAAACTTTCATTCAGACCTAGAGGTCATTTGTTTATATACAATCCAGGTTTCTCACATTATTCTAAACACAGACACACTCTAACGCGCAGGAGTGTGTGTGAGACGGAGGGGCCACTGACCCTGAGGGCGGCGTCCCTGACGGAGAAGCAGGGCGACAGCAGAGCCTCCAGCAGCACGTCGATCTCCGCCTGCTCCGCCAACGTGCAGCCCTCCGTCCCCCCCGCACTCGTACACAGAGCGGTGAGGCAGTCCGCCGCCAGCACCTGCCACACACACACACACACACACACACACACACAGGTCAGCCAGGGAGCAGCAGTGTGGAGGGCGTGTCTCCTGCGTGCGAGGTCACGGGTGTACCTGCAGACGGGGCGTCGCCGTTCCGATCACCCTGGTCAGGAGGAGCAGCATGTCCGCGCGTGGGAGGAGCTCCGGCCCGTCCTGTGGGGTGTGGGCGGAATGTGGGCGGGGTTAGCTTGGCGCTCCAGAGGAAGGGTTTTGCATGTTGGGCGGTGCTAGTGGGCGGGGCACGTACCTCGTCGATGACGGCGTCGGAGGAGGCGGAGCGGAGCTGGGCGTGGGCGTGGATGGTCTGCAGGGTGCGAGTGGCCAGGACCTCCCGCTCTTCTGGAGCGCCGTCGCCGCCCTGCTGGAGGACGGCCTGCAGCAGCGGGAAACAGAAGGCGAACGCCGGCGCATAGAGCGGACGTGCGTCTGCAGGGGAGGAGCCAGCCGTAAGACACGAGCACAAACCCTGACGCGGTTAGGTGGGGGATCATTCAGAGGGAGGAACAACCATGATCTCTTCAAGAGCTGAAGAGTCAGTGTTGGTGCCACTTAAGGTAAAATAAGTGTGTGTGTGTGTGTGTGTGTGTGTGTCTGATGTGGAAACTCACTCACCAGCTCTGCCCTCTCTCTGCAGCACGGTGTGTGTGTGTATCAGCAGGACGGTGCGCTGGGTCGCTGTGTTCAGGTCCTCCTGAGCCCACGCTGGGTCCAGATCACACTCTGGCTTCAAGAGGCGCAGGGTCACGTGACCCACCAGCTCAGCTAGAGAACACATGGGAAGTGTTCATCACACAAACCCACACATGCACACACTTCTCACGTTTTGTGGTCAGTGGTAAACAGGTATTTTCAGACTTCAGGATTGCAGGCATGGTTAACCATGGCAGGCTGCAGGACATGTAACGCCAAATGTAAATATGAAGCAGTGTTAATTTCGTTGACGAATAATTTGTCATAGGTTCGTTGACGAAAATGTCCATTAATTCCGTCATCGTTTTTATCCCTTCGTATAGTTTTTATTTAGTTATTGTCTCGTTTTCGTCATTAAAGAAAGGTTCGTTGACGAAAACTTTCTTTAATGACGAAAACGAGACAATAACTAAATAAAAACTATACGAAGGGATAAAAACGATGACGGAATTAATGGACATTTTCGTCAACGAATAAAAACAAGACAAAAATATTGGCCAGTGACGACATCCAATCAGACCTGATTTAGTTTTGTGAAAGGTAGGGATAAGTTAAGAAGAGATCTAACCGTAACTACTTTAGCGTACACAGAGAGGCGGGACAAACTGGGTAACCATCCAATCAGTACTAACGTCTTCACATCACACAGAACCCGGTAAGACCATACTAGACCATACTAGCCTGTGAACTGTGGTCACTCATGAAATTCAACTTGAAGTTAACTCGACAATGTCAGCAGGGAGAAAGATGAGCGGCGATATATGGACACATTTCTCCTTATACTTTGAGAAAAAGAAGACGGTGTGTAAACCATGTGGGACGATGATGTCGGGAAAAATACGACAAATGAAACGACATCTGCAGGCTATGGCATTGCTGTTTTTACAGCACCCAGTTTTATATAGAATGTAATATGTATTGTTGATAACAAACTCCATATGTTTTTCAGGTAGAGCGGGCCTACTGGTCATCAATGTTATTATTATGCTCAATAACTATAAGTTCTGGTCAATAAATTTGTTTGGAAATCTGTTTTTGTATATATTGCACATACAAACAATAATATTCTGTAACTGGTTAAATGTTTCATTTTGTGCAAGTGTATATAATGACTATTACACCATTTATATTTTAGTCATCTAAATTCTTTTGATAATTAGTCGACTAATTTCTAATGAATTTACTAGACTAAACTAAGACTAAAAAATAACAACTCCAAGACAAAATTATGACTAAAACTAAATGACATTTTAGTCAAAAGACTAAGACTAAAACTAAATAAAAAAATGCTGTCAAAATTAACCCTGATGTGAAGATGAACAACATTCTCAGCAAAGTGCGAAGATGACGTCCTGTCACTGCTCGTGGTCACTCAAGTTTGTTGACAGTGCAGTGGATGGATGCCATTGTCTGAGAATGCCCTCAAGCCTATGTTACCTTCTGGTTCTGCCTTTTTATCTAGGCTGTAATAGTTTAACCTAATGCCGGAGTTGCTGCCACACTCCAGTAATGTGTTAAATTTCATCTGTCCTGTATATGTCCTCATACAGAGCTAATTTTCTCTGTTTTATTTTCTCCACATGGCTGCCCGCCTGCTCGATGAAAAATGAGATGAGGAGAGGCAAGCGAGTTATCCAGTGCCAGCCACCTACTGCCTGACCGGATAAGCCTACACCATGATGGACATTATTACATCTTTTCCTTTTCTTTATTTCTTTCTGTCTAAATTGTTGTTGTTGTCATGGTGACCGGTGTCAGCCAGAGGAGGATGGGTTCCCCCCCTGAGTCTTGGTTCCACTCAAGGTTTCTTCCTCATGCAAAAAACTAGGGAGTTTTTCCTTACCACTGTCGCCCTTGGCTTGCTCACTGGGGGCTAGGACTCGGCACTTGTAAAGCTGCTTTGTGACAACAACTGTTGTAAAAAGCGCTATATAAATAAAATTTGATTGATTGATTGATTGATTGATTTATACTTTATGCTGAGCAGGAAGCTAAACTATTGTTTGATATGCCAAACGTCATTAGTACATTTAAAGCTTCCAATCTTCAGTGCCATTTTGCCTACATGCTCAGTTGGACCAAGTGCCCCAAAGGTACCGAACTTCGAAAACACAAGCAAAAACACTCTGACACGGCAGTTAGACAAACACATCTCAATTATTTCATCTCAGTTCTCAACAATGCCCGAAGTCTCACTAAACTCATCCCCATAAGATGTAAGAAGGAGGGCATGAGCTCCAACTTTGAAAACAAAGTAAGTTGCAGTTCCTGTAGTACTGGTAGTGCTCGCATGTTTGTGTACAGACATGGCTTGGCGCTCCTGGTAGTATTTTGTTTTTTCCCTTAGTCATTGTGTCCCTTCCCTGACTTACAGTAAAGATGCCAGGAGAACTATAGGACAGTTACAGGGGTCTGAGCCGAGGCTGGAGCGCCGTACCCAGGTGGTGAAGCTCCTTGGGCAGAAGGCAGGTGCCCGCGTGGAGGAAGGTGGTGTGGACACGTGGTGCGGCCAGCGGGGAACGCAACAGGGGCAGCAGGGCGTGCAGGACCCCCGGCAGGTGGTGCGAGACCTGGGGAGGCCGACGGGCCATAGTGGCCTCCAGGAGTCCAACGGCGTACTGTAGATCCATGTCCAACTGAGAGAGAGAGAGAGAGAGAGAGAGAGAGAGAGAGAGAGAGAGAGAGAGAGAGAGAGAGAGAGAATGCTCAAAAACTAGCCTACGGTGAACATAAGGTGGAGATGGCTGTGTGGGAGGGGGGGCCGTGTCGGACTCTCACCCCCTGCAGTTTCTTGCGGATGGTTGATTCCTTCTCCAGCTGGTTCTGCACCATCTCCTTCTGTTTGCTAGTCAGCTGCACCTCGTCTTTGATGCCTTTCTTCTTCTTTATTTCCTGAAGCACAGAGATGGCGGTGAGAGGAGGCTCACCCCTCGCTCCCGCACCCTCGGAGGAGGAGGACACCAGCGGCCTGCCTCACCTCCTGCAGCTCCAGCTCGATGATCTGCTCCTTGAAGGAGTAGGCCTTGTTCTCCCTCTTCATGTTCCCCTTCTTGGTGCTCTCCTGCTGGGCACTGCGAACGCACGACCACCGGTGATGTAGGATAAATTGGCGAAGAACGTTCTGGAGACTCCCTAGTGGCTGCAACAGCCCCGCCCCCATCGTGGCCCCGCCCCTTCCTGGTCAGCGCCACCCCCGTCCCGCCTCCTGAAGCTCTGGTGCACCTACCTCATGATGATGCTCTTGTCATACAGCTCTCCCTCTGGTGTGTGCAAAATGGCATACTCCTGCTTCATCACCTGTGTCAGCGCCGGATTGGACAGCACCCTGGTCACATGGTCCATCACACGAGGTAACAGCTTGTCAGGAGACAGTACAGACAGCTCGCCAACGGCATTCCGCACGGCCTGGACAAAGAGAGACAGGGACACCTCGCTCAGCCAAGTTTCTCACATCACATCCACATGCAGCAAAGTGGCCAGATACGCCACTTCCTGGTGCCTTCAGAACATTCTGTCCATATGGTAGACAGAGTATGGTGGACAGGCTCAGGTTAAGACTGAGGTCAGGCAGGCGTCTACTCGAGGTTCCGTGATGGAGTAGCAAACGCCACAAAGGAGCTCTCAGCCGGACGTCTCCTTGAACGGGAGCCAATCAGCACTAGGTTCATCAAAGCCAAATTCTTCTCCAAGTCGGCCAAGGCTTACAGCTGCCACAGATCAGGCTGAAGAAGAGGGCAGCAAAGGGGAATAACCATCCACGACACGAAGAGGGACACGCCACGTTCTCCACTAGAGCAGACACACAGATCCACACGGGAGTGAGAGCTGTATCGTCTCACCACCTCAGCTGCGGAGCGTCGGACGGCGAGACGTGAAGCTTCGGTGGGAGATGAAGCTAGAGGAGCACAGGACTTCGTATACTTTGGCAGACATGACGTTGAGGAGGAGAGAACACTGAGAATAAGACATTCAAGAGGCTCAGGAACACGTGGAACTCAACGCATGGTCCATGCTGCTTTACACAACGGAGGTGTTGAGTTGGAGAACAGACTGAAGGGGTTTGAGTGCATGTGAATGACGAGGCTCAGCGGACCGACTGTTGTTGATGAGCCACACTTCACTTCAGCTGTGCTAAAGGCCTAAGCAGCAGCTAACCACAAAGCCATCACAGAACTAGACAAGACGACTGGCCCCTGTTGCTTGATTTTTCATCATTTGGAGTCAAAACCATGATGCAGCATAATCTCTATTTGTACAAATATGTTACAGGAGTAACATGAAGTGTATTGTAGGCGATTGCAGGAGGCCGGTGGATCGCTAGCCAAGAGGTAGGTGCAAGGCTCTTCTTAGACAGCTGCTCCAATATCATACTCCGCAGCTGACGTTCACACTTGTGCGCACTGCACTTTTATCACTTTTGTCAGGCCTGAGCTGTTGCACGGGCCTTGAGGCGATGGAGACAGGAAGTGATGTGGGGAGTGGCAGACCTGGCTGTCAGCGTTGCCCTCCAGTAGTAGAGGCAGGACACGCTCCAGGTGACCACCGATGAACTCCGCCGCGTCCATCTTCATGGAGGCCAGCAGAAGGGGCCACAGCTCCGTCTTGGCAGCCACTGCACCCGGAGGAAGAGGGGTGGGAGAGAGGGAGGAGGAGAGATAGAGAGAGGAGGGAGAGAGAGAGGAAGAGTCAATGATGCATAGGTGGACCTGGCAGATTTCAAACCAGCGTCAGATTGGTCATTTGTCTGGTAATCGAATGGTTCACAAAGCTAAGCCAAAGTTTTAAGGGCTTGGGACTGGGACAGGATGTCACAATACTAGTATGTGGTCTTGGAAATCTTGGAAAAATCAGAAATAGTGTTATTAGAGGAACTGTCAAACATGAGAGACAAAGACAGCGAAGGGTCAGGAAGGGCGTGGGCAGCGGGCGCTGACCTATGGAAGGGTGGTGACTGACCTATGGAAGGGTGGTGACTGACCTATGGAAGGGTGGTGACTGACCTATGGAAGGGTGGTGACTGACGATGAGGAGGTCGAGTGCCAGTTTCTCTGCTTCGGCGGGGTCCCCCCACTGGCCGGCCACAGAGCACACCACGCACAGCGCTTCCAGAAGGATCCGTGGGTGGACGTAAGTCCGGCCGAGCTCGGCCGTCTCCCCGGCCTCCGTCAGAAGTGCGTCTGGAGGCAAAATCTGAAGGAGAGCAAATGACGGAGAAAGAACAATCACCAACCAAACAACAGGAAGTGCCCTCCGTCTGTAGATCCCCCTCCATTTACTACTGACTTTATTTCCTTGGGAAATACACCTACTGTATGTTTGTTAATGACAACGCGCAGCTCTCCCAGAAGGCCGTGGGCCAGGCTGGAGCCTCCCAGGGACGACAAGAGCTTCTTCACACTCTGATGGCCACGCTTCCGCACCCTCCACACCCGACACAGGAGCACAGCCACCAGGGCCCGATGGTACATCCTAAAGCAACCAATCAACCCGGGGGGAGGGGGGTCAGGGGTCACAAAGGTGGTGCTGAGGTTGCCCGAACGTTGTGTGGCCGACACGTCTGAACTCACTGAGCCTTGCTGTTGTTGAGTCTGTGTGGCTGGTCCAGGAACAGTCTCTCGCAAAGCTGCAGGACTGTGCACAGGGCTGAGGGAAAGACAAAACGTGGGTCAGCCCTCTCCACTCGGTTCAGGTTGAAGCTGTCACCACTCACGCATGCGAAGAGCACTCACCTTCTTCACCGGCCTGGGAGAGAAACTTCTCTGTGGTGAACAGTGGTTTCTTCTCATCCAGGATCAGGTTCCAGAAGGAGGCTAACTTAGCTTCTGTGGACACAACAGACCCCATGAAGACCCATGATTGGATAAAATCAGGAGGGAACGGCGAGTGTCACGATCAGCACCTGATGCCACAGGCAAGCTACTAGTCAGTCATTTTGGCTCAAAATCAAAACCAAAAACGAGCCAATTATTTATTTAGACTTAAAGGGAAAAAAAATTCAAGATTGTCTGAACGCCTCACCAGGAAGTAAATCGAGCGTGGAGAGCCGGGCGAGAAGCAGTGACGCTGCCACGGCCTCGGAGAGCAGGGCAGGCTGGGAACTCTGGGCAGCGGCTTTCTCCACCGTCTGGTTGAGGAGAGGAACAAAATCCACTGCCTGACTGAGGGTGTCCCCTGAAACGGAGACATGCGTGCATCAGACATGACGTCCACATATCAAGAGTGTCAGGAACCAACAAGACGTTCTCCTGCTACAATCTACACTCAAAACACTACAAGAATATGATAAAGTCAGGTAAGGAAAAAGATTTATGTTCAAAAAGGGATGAGCAGACACACACACACACACACACGCTGTGTAGTGACCTTTGAAGGCTCCGAGCATGGCCTGCAGGTAGGCGTGGCGTACAGCTGAGGTGGACGTCTTCAGCGTGAATGCTTTCTTTAACCAGTCTCGCAGAACTACAGGCACATCCACCGTCATACGCGCTGTCCACCGAGACATCTCCGCAATGGCATGTACCAGGGTCCCCTCATGGACTAACACACACACACACACAAATCAACAAGACTTCTCCAGCCTGCTCACTATGGGTACCCTGGTCCAGGTGGAGCAGGAGGAGGTGGTGGAGGAGTCTCACCCTCCTGCTGCAGGAAGGGGATGAACAGCACCGCCACGCTGGAACTGAGGGTCTGACTGGAGGAGCCAGATACTGTATGGTGACTGCAGCTCCCGAGTCCTGGAGGAAGACGTGAACATGTGACGCTCGCACGCACGCACGCTCGCACACACAGAGCACGGGCCACGTGGCTTACCCGAGAGAACGTTCATTTTCTGTGCAACTCCAGTGAGTTTCCCCTCTGAACCTGCAAACAGTGAAGATGGACCGTTGGTGTATAGACAAAGAGAAAAGCGCGTGTGAGAACACATGCACAGGGATGATAGTGGGAAAAATTCCTGAGCCTGAACTTTTTAAAGATTATTTTATAATTAATCTTTAAATTAATTAATAATAAATAAGTCAGGTAATCATTATAGTGAAATAAAAAACTAATTTCTATTAATATTCTGAGAAAATGCTGTAACCTAAAGATTTAGATTAGGCACAATATGTTAAAAACAGGCATAATTAATTATTTATTCATTACTGTTTGTAAATTATAGGATACCAGACAACTCAAAGAAATTATGCAAATAAAGTTTAAAAGAATTACAAGTATTATGATTATAGTTAGTTTTTATATATAAAATTTAATACATTTAATAAATATTTTGTGTTGGTTTATTAGGACATACATTTTGTGCTTTTGTTCATGTATTACACCTTACGCCGTAAGGCGGCCAGGATGAACCAGCTCGTCTGACCACCTGTACCGGCTAAAAAAACACTCATATTTCTGATAAAAATTTAACTTAATCAGAATAAAGATAAAATACTGAAGTTATCTTGTATCTACCTCTGAAGCTCTTCCGATGTCTGAAATACAGGCGGTCCCCGGGTTACGACGTTGATCCGTCATAAATCGATTTTCGGTGTAAATCGGAACATACGTACATGTATGTACGTAAATAACGTAGTTATCCTATCCTAAAGCTAGCCTTTTGGCCAATACCTTTATCCATAGCTGCGTTTAACTAATCCTGACGCCACGCACACCAAACACCAAGTTCCGTTTACGACGCAGAACCATTTAGGTCCAAACAAGGCTTTATACAGTAAATGGGAGATGTGTAGTAACCACAAAAAATCGTAACTTGGGAACCTCGTAAGGATCATATTTCGGTCTCAAAACAGATAGCATGCGCGCGCGTGTGGTTTATCATTATGATTTGACAGATTTTTCCCCCCCTCAATTTTTTTTTCTCGCGGACATGTCGGTAAGCCGGAATTCCGGCGTGGCGCCTGAAAACTATCAGGCCTGCATGCATGTGTGTGTGTGTGAGTGCGTGTCTTGTTGACCTGCTAGGATGCTGAAGAGATGCTTGACGAGGTCCTGGACAGCACTCGGGTCGCTGCACTGCTGGGCCAAGTTCTTCACAGCCTGCACCGCCTGCTCCATCAGCTCCGTGTTACTGGCCTTCAGCTGGCCTGAAACACACGCAGTCAGAAACATGAGCACACGCTCGGCCACGCAAACACGCAGAGTTAGAAATATAAAACACTTACTGGCAAGGCCTTTCCCAACGTCCATCGCATACTGGCTTAGGTCGAGTGTGAGCTGGTTGAGCAGGAAAGAGATGGCTAAACACAGGAGAGGAGACAGAAGTCAAACCAGGCAGAGAGAGGAGACACTGCGTCCTCCCGAGACACGCGTGTGGTGGGGGACAGTCTTACTCTGGATGCAGTTCTCAGGACTGCGCAGCAGGGCTTTCTGCAGTGTGGGGAGGAGCTGCTCCTTGAACTCTGCGTGGGTCACATGACGGAGCAGCGGCCCACTTTTATCCTGGAGGTGGGAAGGATGTAAACGTTCAGATACGAGTTACGTACACCCACGGATGTAATTTGGGGGGGGGGGGGGACGGGGGGGGACATGTCCCCCCCACTTTTTCAAAAGCCGGTTTTGGTCCCCCCCAGTTTTTACGGTTAAAACCAAATATTTAAATAGCGACGAATCTATGTCCCCCCCACTTTTGAAATCAAAATTACGTCCATGCGTACACCCCGCCACCCACGGCCACGCCCGCCTCACCAGGATGTGCTGCTGTGGACGGGTCTTGCTCATCAGCACGGTCTTCATGTACAGGTCAAGCAGGGCCGCCTACCACGACATGGGAAAGGGGTTGAAATGGGCGGAGGCGTCGGGCCACCGAGCAGCTATAGGTGGGCTGTGTGCTCGTCAGAGAGATAGACAGGCCCACCTTGTGCTTGTCGATGGTGGCCATGTCCTTCTGGGTGGCGGCAAAGTCCACGCAGGCAGCCAGCAGTGGCAGCCAGGAGGGGTTTGGGTCCAGACTCAGCACCGTACCCATGTACTGATCCACCAGGCCCGGGTTCTGGAAAACACAAAACAACTCTTCAAACTGAATGTCCGACACCCCAAACGATGAACTTTACGGTTGATGGTGTCGACTTTAAGGCTCTGCGATGAAATGTGGACATAGTTTTCAAAAAACTACGTTTTCAAACAGGCTACGAGTCAGTGAAGCATCCCCTCACATCTTTCCACAGCTTATGAAGCCTCTTGGTGCTGGACTTGACCGCGTTACGCGTCCCTCCGCCCATGACCTCCGCATGGAGCAGACTCTGCACCTCCACCTGTACAAACACATAAGAGCCGTGAGGAACAGCACGCAGGCCCGACGGTGCTGTGCGACACAACTGCAGCAGAATGAACTCACCAGTTTCTTCCAGTGCGGCCCCTCCCTCTTCTCCGGGTGGGGGAAGGCCTTGCGCGCTAACAAGCACATCCACGGGAGGGCGCTGCAGGCACCCGACGCAGAGCTCTTCCTGCATAGACAACAGTGGGAGTGTGAAGAAGAAGAAGAAAAAAGCGCAACGCACGCATCACCACAGCATTGCCACGGTGGACCGGGGTGGGCAACAGATGAGAGCAGGCGGGACGTGAGAGGGTGTGGCCTTACCCGGGCGCCGCCCCTTTGCTGATGACCCCGCAGCAGAGCAGGCCCAGGGGCAGGTGTGTGGCAACGGCGTCTGGCTGCGATTGGACGAGCAGGTCGATAACGGAGAGCACGGCATGGCGCGAGGCCGCATCCCTGCAACACAAGCCCCGCCCCGGTACGCCGTTAACACTCGCACCACTTCCTGTCTGCACCGTTCTGCCATTTTCATGGTTTTAAGGGAAAAAGACAGCGTGGTGTTTCCTCACCTGTATCTATGGAGGGTGAGGCAAAAGAGCTTGCAGAGCCCTTTGATGGCTGGCTCGGGCAGGTCTGAAAGAATGCAGCAACACAGAACTGCAGTTATTCAGAGCCCAAGTACAGCACACGTCTTGAAGGGCATCCATTTTACTAGAAGGCGTAAACTCTTAAGAACCACTCACTCTTTCCGCCGATGCATTCCTGAAGCTCTCCTAAGACTTCTTTGCGCTCTTTAACACTTGATGTAGTCACTTTCACAGCAAACTTCTTCAGCGTGTCTGAAACCTGCCATGACACAGACACATGCACACATCAGAGCCGGCCATGTCGTTCACATTGCCCAGAGCACAAAGCTCTCAGGAACAACCCCATAATCAGATGGATGTTTAATTGAAAAGGTGCCAGTACAGCCAGAAATTGCAAGAGGTAAGCTGTGAAATATCTGCTCACCAAGACCTTCATCTCTTTTGTACAGTTCCAAACTGGAACTCATCTGCTAGCATGCTGTTTGTAGACCACACTACACTCGTTCTTGGTCAGTCTAATGCCACAATCTAAGTGGACATTCTCAATGCAACACTGACGTGGCTGTTGAGGTTGATTATAGGAGTGTTGATGAGTTACACATTCAAACCTTCCATATCCTCAAAATAACGATCTAACAGTGGTTAGCTGGTTATCTGCAAACGCATTTGTTTCGAGAGTAACTTCTCCACACACATTCAACACTCCCGTCCTTAACAAACCTCCGGACCCATATCAGTGTTGTGGTTAGACGTGCCCACATGTGGACGGGTCACTAATACGGGTAATACTAGTTACATGTGCGATTTATAGCCAACTCTTCGGGTAGATAATGTTCAACTAGATGTGGTTAAAGGTAGTAAATGAAGCAGCTGATGAAGCTCCCTGGTTATCAGCACCGGGTAACGTTATTACAACTGATTCATCACATCTCTGCAAACGCGTTCAAGAGAAGCGAGAGTTACATGAACTCAATATTAGAACTACGCGAGGTACCTCCTTTTTTGGGTAGGTACACCTATATATACTTATATGATTTGGACACTTGTATGTGCTGTGGGGAGGTTAGAACTAGTGTCCGCTAGCAGGCAGGCTAACGCAGCTAATAGCCTCACTGTGCAGTGGCTTCTAATGTGAGACTGCTGGCTAACTAGGTAGCTAGCTAGACTTCGTCGTTATGTATAAAAGCACATTCCAGCTCTTTAACCCATGCGTAGAGGACTGCTTCGTGACCACTCCACTCCTTAAATATAGGCATTTAAAAAAGCTTTGATTATGACAACGCGTTTCCAGTTTACACACACGGTAACACATTATTCGTGCCACGAACTGCACACGAACCTGCGTGTCCGCCGCCATCTTGCCGGTCTCGATCTGGAAAGGGTTGATGTCGTCACTTCCGGGTCATGACATTCAGTCACGTGGTCACGCCTCAGGGCTAAAGAGAGGGCTGATATGAAGGTGAATAAGACTGTCGATCTCAGGGCTGAAATGGTGTGACTTTGTGGTTTATACACATGATGACATATTCATTGAGCGAATTCACATTGATAGCCAAGTGACAAAGACAATAAAAGAAAAGTCAGATTTTTTTTTTTTACATTTATCTGCATAGGTGTTGATATAATGGCTCATTTGTAGATACACAAGCCCAGAGTTGAGGACTTCACAGCAAGGTTTTCCCCCTATTGGTAGACTTAATTCATGGGTTAAAGTTCTCCGTCACTACGACGGATTTCCGTCATTTGATTTTTTTGGGGAAAAAAATCCGTCAAATCATAATAAACAACACACGCGCGTGCTATCTGTTTTGTGGCCGAATATGATTCTCACTGGCGTTCATCAGCGCTGGATGGATGACGGCGGTGTCATTTGATCGACTTGCGGTTCATTCCGCCTTCAGATTTGCGGATGTTACGTAGAAAAGTTTTTACCCCCCTCCTGCCTGGCGTGATCGTAGCGCGCGACTCTGTACACCTGCGCGAACGGCGGAGGCTACTTGCTGCGTCACATTCTTTTTGCAGTGTAGTCCGAAGCAATATGTGGTAGTATAAAGAAACACCGCTCAAAGTGCTGGAATTTAGGCTAAAGTACTTTAAAATGCTTGAAAATGTAACTACTTCGTTTCACAACAAATATCTGTCTGACTGAACAGTTATTACGTTAACAAATACGAGCCTCTTGTAATTCCAGGACGAAACATGAGAGAACGTGAAGTCGTTAAGATTGGGCGTTTTGAAAATAAACCACCATTAAATAATGTGATAAAAAGCGAATTATTTCTAATCATTTCGAGTATATGTATAAATATTTAACTTAATTAAATTTAACGTTGAGAACGCGTTGAAATGGACCTTAAAAGTGACGTACAAGTGCTTCAATTTCACCTTATAAATGTGTATGAACCCGGCAAACATGACTTGGTTCACTGCGCTGAAGCGCTGTGCGTGCGAAGTTACAAAATTCGAGAGGTGCACGACTGCGAGGCTCTCGCGCACGGGTGGAGCCACCGCGATTACGTCATTTTCGGCGTGCGGACCCTCGCGCTGCTCACGCCACTCGTGCTGCGTCAAGTATAAAGGCTTAAACCAGGCTTAACATGGATGGTGTTGTTCTGTTTGTATTTAAAAGCTCTATCCAGTGGTGTTAATTATTTTGTAACATACCTACTTAAAGCAGGTAACCTTACGGCTTATGTTTTTGCGATTGGTGAATCTGATAAAAACAAGAGCTTCATACCTCTCACCAGGATTCACTAAATTTGACTTGATCTTTAAATAATTTTCTGGAAGAGGACCCCCAGATAATGTGTTTATTGTGTAGAATTAGGCAAAAGAGGCCGTGTCCCAACTACACCACATTTTCAGTAATTGCTGGCATTGTCTTTTGCCAGGAAAAATTTTTCAGTCAAATGAAAATTTCTTGCTTTAACCCATGACTTAATTATTTATTAAAAATTAGTTATATTGTTAAGTAATCCTGTTTCGTTAAATATTTACCTGGTTTTGTATGACACAATGTCATGTTTTTGTTGTTCATCAGGCAAGAATTGTTTCAGTGTTTATTTTGTTGCCTCTTAGTTCATTAACATTTAAAACATGTTTTCATGTAATGCAGAGTTCATAATGTGTACACAGGTTATACATTTTTTCCATCCAATTACTTTTGTTTCTTCAAAATACACATGATGAAATGTAAAACTTTAAAAATAATCAATGATTAAATTAAGGTACGATCAATACGACAGATATGAATGGGAATAATACTACAGAAATACAAGCAATGGTAAAATGTGTAAAGGTTTATTTGTAATATTTGAACTTCAAGTAACAAAGTAACATTCTAATTTGAATGATAAACTTTAGTATTGACACATATGATACATGGGTAGATCTGAACATTGTTTAAGTAGATTTAATGATTGCTTGTACAGTATTGTGTGTATATAAAAATCCTTTATATTTTTGCAATGTTTTGCTGCTGTTTGACTTTAAAACAAATAGAAAAGTCAGAAGTGCAGACCTGTAAATCTAATTAGTCTTAATTCCTCCATAAGTACACAGTATGCAATTTGGTAATCAAAGTTAAATAGCAAAACAAACATGTAATTTCATCAGTAACTTCTAAATTATATATTTATAGATTCACTTTTTAAATTGCTTTGCTGTTTGTGTGTAAACTTTGGCTACTGACCTTTTGCCCATTCTTTTACTAAAGGTCCATTCTGGTAGTTCACTAGTAGACACGCAACAGTGTAAAACTGGTTAATAGTTGCTGTGATGCTCAGAGGGATAACTGTGTCAAAGAGCTTGTGCTGCTTCACCCTTCGTAGCAGGCACTCCACGTGAACCCGAAGTCGTGCAATTGACTGTGTCTCCCTGACCTCAGAGGCTGGCATCTGGGATCTGCTGGACAGGAAAGCAGGTCTGTGGACTTTACATGGCACAGTCATCCACAAGAAAGCCTCTGTCCACCATTATGGCCATCTCTGGTGTTAGCAACTGCACAATCCCTGACTCCGTTTGTTTGTCTGTCTTGTGATGTTGTGCCCAATATTAATTGCCCCCTTGGGGATAAATAAAGTTGATTCAATTCAATTCAATTCAATTCCTTCAGAATTTGTTTGTCGCAAGGCAGAGACGAAAGTGACAGCACCATGAGGTGCCATGCCAACCAAGCCCTTGAAAGTGCAATGAGACTTGTAGCTTGAGAACACTTCACTTTCAAATCAAGGATGACCTGTGTATCTGCATAGTCCTTGAATTCTTCTGGTAGGTGAGCCTTGACTGCTTTCTGTGACATCCATATGCACACAGCCCCAAGCACTGTGTACAAGTAATTTGCCCATGTTACCAGAATTCGACTCACAGTGGACTGGCTGATGTTAAATCTGTGGGCCAGGTCCCTCCGTTTTAGTCCCAGGGAGAGGTAGTTCATAAATAAATAAAAATCCGTCTATGGGTTGCAGGGATTGTGTCTGGAAAATGATAAATATGTTTGATGCATATCTCTCGGAGTAAAATCATTTAGAAATGACATTAGTTCATGTAGTTTATTAGACTTACTGCAGGACAAGGAATTATGTCTTTATTCTTCTTGGATGCTGCTCTTGCTCTGGTGATACGCAACATTTTGCCCGATGATGGTTCTATAAGGCTCCAAAATGCCATTAGATGGTTGTATGTTGCAAACCTGTGTTGTAGAAAAAAAACACTGGCTTAGATCATCTTCAAACCAGCTTCTGGAAAAGGTTATTCATAACTATAACCTCTGCATCAATATCTTGGTTGAGTACCGTAGCTATGCATACATCATGTCTAACCTACCTTGTATAGAAGCGTATGTCTTCGTCAGAAGATGCAAATATCCTCAAACAGAACTGCTGTCTTACCGATAGATCTTCTACTTGAGACCGTAACCTCTCTACCTTTTCACGCAGCTCATCAGTCTGCTGGAGTGCCAGATCAAGGGCCGTGGGATCAGGGACAGCGCAATAGTCATGTTCACACAGGTGATTCTCTTCCACTGGCTCCTCTTCATCCAGAGGTTCATCAGATGGACGTTTTCTCCTTGGCCAAACGCTTGGTCTCCATACTGCAACACTGTAGTTGTTCCATTGATATAAAACTGGAGCAGCTCCCTTGCGAAGTCTCCGACGTCCGTTAGTTTTCGATGGTTCAGTTAGATCCTCTTGAAGTAAATGTGGACTGCACACCCTTGTATGGTTGGTAATAGCAAAACTGTCCCGTCGAATGTTTACAATCCATGTTTTACGTAAATCTTGATCCACTGGAAAAGTAGGAAAGCTAAAACACAGCAATGTTCTGCTGTAGTGCCAATACATCGCTGCTTTTAAAACGGTCTAAAGCTCATGTTCAGTAGGAGAATTGTGGGCTAATAGGTAACACAACTGCGAAAGAAAAAAATTACAAAAAAACGGTCAAATGTGTTTACAAATAGAAACCGCACTCACCGCTCAACAAGCCATTTGCTACTGTAAACGCCGCACCAGAAGTAACCAAACTGGCTTGTTTTTAGGCGGAAATACGTAGGGACTAGACATAATACCTGATTAATCTCCGTCAATGACGACACACCAAACGACGGCTGCTTTAGGACTTTTTTAGCCGCTTCTGATGAGTCACGATTAATGTACAAAAATACAAGTGCAGCTTAAAGTTCTCACATCAAAAATACATTGTTTTATTTATTTATTTAACAAGTTCTCAAATCATGTCCTTTACGCTTTTACAGCAGATTTAGCTTCACAGCTGCAGGATCCACTCCTCTCCCCTCCAAGAGGCCCATGTTTAGTTTGCAGGTCTGTACCAGAGACCGTGTATATATATACCGGTATATGGTCTCTGGTCTGTACCAGCGCATTGCAGCCGCACTCATACGCACAGAGCCGGCCCTGACCAATGTGGTGCCCTAGGCGAGATTTTGGTTGGTGCGCCCTGCATCATCAATTATTGTGTTGATTGTGTCACTATTAAAGTCACTATTTTATTTGATATTAACATCCCTCGGTCTAACCCGAAGCATAAAGTATCTAGAACTTTTTCTCGGGTTATAACCCAACAAACAATTAATCAGTTTTCAGTCCATTACGCTACTGTAGCTAGTGATATTGAACATCCCATAGGACATATTAGCACAAATGACTGGCTTAACCTTTTTAATGATACATGCAAGAATATCATAAACACAATCGCTCCTCTTAAGCCCAAAAAACCCAGACTGTCAACCCAGCCATGGCTTAATAATGATACCCGAGCGCTCCGACAACAGTGTCGTAAGGCTGAGCGAAAATGGAAAAAAGACAAACTCCAAGTCTCTTACCAGATTCTTGGAGAGTGTCTTGCCAAATATCAGTGCTCGGTTAAAGCATCTAGAGCAAAGTATTTCGCGGATATAATTGCCAAAAACTCTCACAGTCCAAGGGCTTTGTTCAAAACAATAAATACTGTCATACACCCTTCGGCCTTGGTTATTTCTGAGGCCACTACTGAGACCTGTGAAGACTTTTGCCAATTCTTCATGGATAAAATAGACAGTATAAGAGCAAAAATTACACCTGCCCATTACGATTCATCAGAGTCACCGGTTATTACTGTTGCTTTTACTCAGTTTGATCCCGTGTCTTTGTCAAACTTAACTGACCTCATTTTGCACATGAAACCCACCACTTGCTCCTCGGATATACTTCCCACAAAATTTCTCCGAGATGTGTTGCAGTCCGTTGGTCCTAGTATTTTATCTATTATAAATGGCAGTCTCATTAATGGTACTGTCCCATCTTATTTTAAACATGCAACTATTGAGCCTCTCTTGAAAAGACCAGGACTAGACATGACAGATCTAAATAACTTTAGACCGATTTCAAAATTACCTTTCCTGTCTAAAGTCCTGGAGAAAGTTGTACTTGCTCAACTCTCTAGGTTCTTATGTGCAAACTCTATTACGGATAAGTTCCAGTCCGGTTTTAAACCACACCATAGCACTGAAACGGCCCTCCTAAAAGTATCCAATGATTTGCTTTTAACAGTGGATTCAGGAAAATGTGCTGTCTTAGTTCTCTTAGACCTTACTGCAGCCTTTGACACTGTCAATCATGCTATCCTGTTGGACCGTCTAAATTACCATGTTGGCATCCAGGGTTCTGCGCTGAAGTGGTTTGAATCTTATCTGAAGAACAGATCCTTCTGTGTTAAGATGGGAAATAAATTTTCCACAACTGCGGCCATTACCTGTGGAGTCCCTCAAGGATCCATTTTAGGTCCCATTCTGTTTACTCTATACATGCTCCCACTTGGCTCAATCTGTCAGAAGTACAATGTTTCTTATCATTGTTACGCTGACGATACACAGATTTATCTTCCACTTAGACCAGGAGATGATGGTTCAATCAACCTCCTCACAAACTGTCTGCAAGACATAAATTGCTGGATGTCCAACAACTTTCTACAGTTAAATCAAAATAAAACTGACATCATCATTTTCGGAAACCCTGATCAAACCAGCACTGTAGCAAAAGCTCTGGGATCGTTATCTTTAAATGTTCATATGCATGCTAAAAATCTTGGAATCAATTTTGATTCCACCCTCACATTTGCGAAGCAAATTAGTAGCGTTGTGCGTGCTGGTTTTTACCACCTCAGGAACATAGCAAAACTTAAACACATTTTATGCACCAAGGACTTGGAAACGGTCATTCATGCATTTGTCTCCTCTCGCATTGACTATTGCAACTCGCTGTACTTCGGTGTGTGTCAGTCCAGCCTGGCTCGCCTGCAGCTGGTTCAAAATGCTGCTGCCAGGCTACTGACAGGTACGAAGAAAAGGGAGAGCATTACTTCTGTACTTGCCTCCCTCCATTGGTTACCTGTGAGATACCGTATTGAATTTAAGATGCTACTGTTTGTTTTTAAGGCGCTACATGGCTTAGCTCCGAGCTACATCTCTGAGATGCTGTGTTTTTATTCTTCCACTCGGTCGCTGCGCTCCTCAAATCAGCTGTTGTTAACCGTCCCACGATCTCGGCTGAAGTTTAAGGGTGATCGGGCATTCTCAGTTGCTGCCCCCAAACTCTGGAACAGTCTTCCATTCTGCATCAAATCCTCTCAGACGCTTGAGGCTTTTAAAACAAATCTAAAAACTCATTTATTTACCCAGGCATTTGGATCCATTTAGAGTTTGTGTTTCGGTCTGTTTTGCTGGTTTTATTATGTTTTGTGACTTATTATTCTTATTTAATTTTATTATTTTATTATTTTAACTTTTTATCCTTTGTACAGCACTTTGGTTGACACTTGATGTCTTTTAAATGTGCTTTATAAATAAACTTGACTTGACTTGACTTAAAGAAACAAATAAAAAGCAAATGACTTAAATATTACCATATAACAAGCAATAAATATAAAGGTGTTGCACAAAAATATTTAAAAACTATTTTACATAACGTAGTGCAGAGAACAACTTTTAAATATTAATAATAAATAAAAAATAAAAATAAAAAAACAACAACTACCACCAGTGCAAATCAGGGCAATTTGCCTACTGCAACATTATTATTTCAAAAGTGCATTCGCAATGAACAGAGTATATATTTATTTTAAGCTAAGCTAATAGCACCTACTAGGATTGGGCAGTATGATGACTCTTTTCACTAAGATCATACAGAGGGGAAAAAGCCACAATGACGATTGAGTGTTGTGAGTCAAGCGAACTGGTTTCAAAGAAAAACACAACAGCTACAGATTGGCAACATTTTGGATTTGTTTCAAATAAAAAGGAGACCATTGGAGCACGCCCCCACGATTTTAATTCGATAATATGATTGGTTGATAAAACTTCCAATCTATAATAAAAGCTCTCAATGTAAAAGGGCCTTTCTCTCTTTTACCTAGAAACAACGGTGTGAAATATTCTGATTGGTTGATTTTTTATTTCACCGCTGAGGTTTTTTTCCAGCACAAGTACGAAAAGTGGATTTGAAAGCCGATTTATAGGAAAAATACAAATTATTGGTGAAGCGTTATTAACATATATTACATATAATAGATAAAGCATCCTTTTTAAGATCAATTAACCTTCAGAGAAGGCGTTGAAGTCCCTGACGATTCGCCAATGGTATAGTGTTAATTCACCACATATTACCATTATATTACCTGTTTTTCTGCCTTTTTGAGGTCTTTACAGGGAGATGTCACTCACTCTGTGGTGTACAGAGAAACAGTAACGAGGCGCACAGAGCGCGCGGGGGAGGGCGGGTTGGCGCGCGGGTGATAGGTGTCGTGTGTTGTTATTATAAGAATTATTAATTTGACTAATATTATTAAACAATGAAATTATGATTGTTATGTGAAATTATGATTATGTGATTATTTGCTTGTTTTCACATTTATTAATTGTTCATTTGTTTAAAAAAAAAAAAAAAAAAAAAAACCGCATGCACGCGAGCGCCCCCCTGGACAGCCGGCGCCCCTAGCATTTGCCTATATCGCTTAATGGAAGGGCCGGCCCTGCATACGCAGAACATACATCAAAACATAGGACTTAGAGCGAAGCACACAACCGTGACAGGAGCAGCCCTAGATTATAATTTGTTAATGATTAATAATTAATTTGATAATTACTACTACTTGTGTGATATGAAAAATGGAATCTACACTACTGTCGGCAGGTACACCTGTTTGTCAGTTTATTAGGCTTTATTGCCATCTAGTGGTAAAAAAAAAAAATTAAACGACGTCTTTAAACATGTTGCATTTCATTTTATTATTAATCCATCGTATAGTTAAAACGGCAGTTGCGTGCATTTCCACCACAGACTGCACTGGGCCGACACACCAGAGCGGCAATAAAAATAAATAAGCCCTCGCGCTTTTTCATGCGAACACACTGCTTTATTAAGCTGGATAAAAACAGCAGTGTGTGTGTGTGTGTGACCATGATATAGCATATTTTATGTATTTATTTGTAGTAATCCACCTTGAATCATTTCAAAATCAGTTATCCCATGTTGTTTTGTTTCCGGCTAAATCTATTTATGCTACTATTTGTTTTAACCTTACTGTAAATTCAGGTTGGATTATCAAATTGATATAGGTCTGGTTTTCGAGTCTTCTGAAAGCAGCCGGATGCCCAAACGTACATGCTAGCATGAACCAAAGTGCATGAAAACATCAAAGCATTTTATTGATATATAATGGTATGAATTCAGTCAGTTGCCATGACTCACAGAACAAAGTGACAGTGTTATGGGAACAAAAACAAAGCAACTTCACATTGGGTAAATATGGAGTATATGAAGGCCCACTAACAGACTGTAACAGTATAAATTAAAACACGGAGAGGTTAAAGACTGTAGCCCTCATCATGATGAAGAAAACCCAGGATAAGGAAGGAAACTACAAAACCAGTGTCATAAATGGGTTTTATGGCAAAGTTGCCTTGCAATCATACCCCATTTGGACAATTCAGTCCTTTTGGCACATAGCAATCAGAGCAAGAACAGTGAGAGACAGGAAAGAACTTTCAGTCTTCACAGCATCTCCATTGAAAGTGTCTAACAGATATACTATAGAAGAAAAATGCGGCCATTTTTGAGTAGCATTCACAAACCAGCGATAAAATTTATATTTTCTCAAAAGATGTTATGGGAAATTTAAAAAAGTATCATTATAAAATGCTGGTAACATGCTGTCTTGGTGATGCAATATGTATTTGTTCATACAAAACCACTGAATATTTCAACAAGCAGTTAGCGGTCAAAACAGTGAATTAGGAACAGAGCCTGTATATTGTTTCAGGGAGTAGGGTTATATTTTTACATTTTTCAATAATTTTCTACCCCGTCACATTCTTTAAAATATCAGAGTGACACTTAAGACTTCCATGCATGAAGAAAAAATAGGAGAAAAACAGATCATAAAACAATACAGCAGTTCACAATATTGCATCGAGTTGTCTCTGGCTGAGAAAGACAACATTCTTATCTAGAAAACCAATCATATATTGTGTTGTACGGCTGAAAGTCGCACAATACACAAAAAGATCTATGATTTGCTTAAAGATGACATCAAATAGAATCAGTGGTTATTGAAATGTTACACGTATGAGCAGTCAAGTCACCTAGATACAGTAAAACATTTTGCTGAGATGTCATTTAGTGATGATAAAAAAAAAAACAAAAAATAAAAAAAATAATGTGGCCAATAAAGTAAATAGCTCAATAATGCATACAATCCCCTGAATACAGAGGCCAACAGCCTCAGGTTCCCCTCTGACACAGTAGGTTGGCTCCATATCTACAGGAGTTTACTTGAGTCAATAGCAACGATGGTCACAAGAAGAAATACTGTGGCCTGAATCAGCAAACCACTCCTCCTCGCCACGCACTGGCCAACACTAGCGTTTCAAAATGGGCTGGTAATGGCTGGCAAACGGAGAACGTCAGTCTCCATAGAAATGTACATAATCTGTTGCTAAAACTATTCTTTTTGGTATATTTCTCATATCACCACAATTTCCGATAGAAAACAAGGCACTGAGCACAGTGATAGAAGTTGATTGACTTTCTGTCTTCTGCCAAACGCAGTGGACAGACTGTTGACTCAACACGCGGTGTCTGGGGACGCGCACCAACACCCTTCTCTCACGTTCTGTTTCACACCACAGACCAACGTCTCATAGTTCAAAGACGTCTGCAGGTCCACTGATCCAAACTAATCCAAAGTCACATTCTCAAAACAGTTTCTTTCAGACTCAACCAGTGAGCAGAAACAATTCCCCACACAATTACCATAGAAGCTAATCCAAAATCTTGACGTCTGTCACCTAAACTCTCTTCACTGCACCTACACAAGACTTTTGCACCAAGGCCAGCGCCACACACAGGGGACGTGTTCTCACAAACACACCCGCGCCAACAACACGCCCTTTCCACAAAGGAGAGACAGTCTCAACAATGCCTGCCTCAACTTTCAGCCCTCGTCCAACACACAGACACACACTCAGACGGACACACACACACACACACACACACACACACACACACACACACACACACGGGCTGGAGGCTCTAGCTGAAGAGCTTGACGAAGCATCCATGACAGTAGGGCTTGTCGTTCTGCTCCTTGAAGGTGCCCTTGTTGAGCTGCTTGAGGCAGAAGGCGCAGACGAAGTGCTCGGGGTGGAACTTCTTGCCCATGGCCGTGATGCAGCGGCCCGTGATGGGCTTCTGGCAGCCCGAGCACAGCGAGCCGCGCCTCTCGTGGTAGTGCACCTCGCAGTACGGCTGGCCGTCGTGCTCAAAGAAGCTGCCGTTCACAAAGGGCGTGAAGCACTCCTGCGGGGGCACACACACACACACACACACACACCAGCCGTCACACATTCGTGCCTCGGCCGTTTTATCACTCAGTAAAAAGCCCATCTATGGGGTGGAGACTGTTTCTTCAGTATGGTGCAAACACTACAGCAAAAAAATGTTCCAGACTGATGAAAGCACACCCATACCCACACATACACACATACCCACACATACACACATACCCACACATACACACACACACACATACACCCACCCCACACATACACCCATACCCACACATACACCCATACCCACACATACACACATACCCACACATACACCCATACCCACACATACACCCATACCCACACATACACACATACCCTGCAAACAAAGCACTCGGGATGCCAGAGGCTGTTCAGAGCGGAGATGTAGTTCTCCAGGATGGCACGGGCACAGCCTCCACACTTGGGGGCAAACAGGTCGAAGTAGTCCTTACGGCAGTACGCCTTCCCATCTTTCTCATGGAAACCTGAAACACACACACACACAGGTATGAGCAAGTCCCAGCTGTGTGTGGAAGACACAAGATGGCGGAGGCGGCCACTCACCCTCAGGGCCAAAGAAGGCCCCGCACTGGGCGCAGAAGAAGTGCTCGGGGTGCCACGTCCTGTCCAGGGCAGTCACGACTTTCTGCGAAGGGCAGAAGTGCGAGACAGCAACATGACTACACCAGATCCCCTCCAAACACCGCACAGCATTTAATACCAGAGTTAATACCAGGGCACTAGCGAAGTTAGCCCGTTTTACGCTAGCAATAAACCCGCAGCCTCGAAGATGTTGAGATCATGGTACGAGAGTGAGGGGGGGGCGTGGTCCTCACATCCAGGATGGGGCCATTGCAGTAGTAGCAGCGAGGAGAGAAGAGGTGGTGGTAGTCCCGCTCACAATACGGCTGGCCGTCCCGCTCAAAGAAGTTTCTAGAACCGATCTCCTCCTGGCAGTGCGTGCACACAAAATGCTCCGGGTGCCACGTGCGGCCCATGGCCGTCACCACCTGGAGGAGCACAAACATTTTGCTTTTCATATAAGTAGCGACGGAGACAAGTGAGCAACTATAGTAATTTATTGTTAATAGTGGTCCAGGACATACTGATCATGTCATAATTTCCCATAATGTACAGGGGAAACAAACAGACCAACGACAACAAGAAGAGCGTAGACCTGCCTCACTGATGTCACAGGCAGTGTAGACCTGCTGTGGTCATCCTTACCTGCCCAACGATGGGCTTGCAGCAAGCCCCACACACTCCCTTGGCCACAGTCTGCACACCCAGCTTGTGCAGGTCAGACTGCAGGCTACCCAGCATGTTGTCCAGTTTGTTGACCTGTGTGGTGGGGGCCTTGCCCTGCGCCATGATCTAGAGAGAGACAGACGAGCCCTTAGGACGGATCTCACCAGTAGGGGGCAGTAGGGAGGGGGATGGGGACACACCCAACAAAAAAAACCCAAACAAGCACAAAACAATGGACACTCACAAACACTCAGACAGGATGAGGTCAGACACATGTGCATGGAAAGAATTACCACTTTTAGTAGACGCACTTTACCTAGCGCTGTCACTTACTGTTACAAGCACTACACACCATGTTTATTATATAGTCTTACACTTAGAACCTGAAGCAGTTCTTCCTGCACTGAATGTTGTATGATTTATGACTGGGCTGGAAGCACTCTCTCCGTTACACACACACACACACACACACACACACACACACACACACACACACACACACACACACACACACACACACACACACACACACACACACACACACCCCCTAAGAGTACTGCGCCTGTTATCCTGAATACACAGATGGAAGTCTACCAACTATTTTCCATCATGTCACAGCTCATCAAAACACGAGACATGCTGAGCTCTGCCTCCATTACAACAGACCAGCCAGAGGGTCCATGCCTGCACCTGCATTGGAGGAAAGAGGGGGTCGTATTCCGTTTGGCAGCCCACAGAGACCAGCACTTTGGGGGGCGTGACTGGTGCAGGTGGGGAGGGAGGTGCAGGAGGAGGCACAGGGGTGGGCTTAGGGGCCGGCGGGGGGAGCTGCACAGGTTCAGGGGTGGGCGGCTTTACTGGTGCGGGAGGAGGCTGAGGTTGTACAGGGGGTTGGGGGGGAGGAGGTGGAGGAGGGGTCAGCTCCCTGGGAGGCGGAGAAGGGGCCGGAGGAGGGGGAGGAGGAGGAGCCGGAGCCTCCTTCACCGGAGCGGGCCGCTTCGGCTGCTCAGCCGGGGGAGGTGGGCGAGGGGCGGGGGGAGACTGGGGAGGAGGGATCACCTTCCTCTGAGGAAGAGGAGACTCGGGAGGGATGATGATCTACAGAGAGACAAAGAGAGAAAGAAGGCAGGTGGGGGGGAAAAATGGATCGTGAAAGGTCAGTAAAAGAAAGACCAAAAAGCGACAGACTGACAGAGATGGCGAGAATGCAAAAAGAATGAAAACGGGAATGTCCCGAAGCGACGCTTCCTTTGACTTTATCTACCTTGTCAACCTCCCTGTTGTGGTCTTCTCGTGAACGCTTGGGGTTCGACATGACAATGACCCCCTCGGTCAGCCAGTCGTCCGGCTGCTTTTTGGGCCGCTCCTTGCGAGCAATACCCAGCTTGCCCTGCAGTTCCTCAATGAGGCGGTCCTGGGAGCTGCTCTTGTGGAAGATGAGCGGCCCCATCTTCCTGCGGATAATGCCGTCCCGGAACATAGGATGGACGTTGGGCGTCTCCTTGGTGCGTCTGATCACGGACTTGATCTGGGGTGGGGCAGGGGCGGAGAGCCCATCAGCCTCCACGTGCTCCAGGAACAGGGCATGCAGCAGGAGAAGCACGGAACGCAGTGTAGACGCAGGTGTTAGACAAACTAGTCCAGTTGGGATTAGATTATCATGGCTGGTGGTAGAACACAACGCCAAGCAGCAAACGTCAGGCAGCTGTCGTCTCCATAAACACAAAGCTAAAGCTTCAGGCGGACCAGTGTGATGGTTAGGGTCCATTAAATGCAGGGAGTGAGAAAGTCAATACCAGGATTATTTTCATAACGCCGAGTGTAGACCTAGGAATTGTTGGGTGTGGACCCAAAACAGCAGAAATATGAATACTAATGACTTTCATGCTGTATTAACACGCCACCACTCCAAGCATTGGCATGCAAAGCACTGACGCAGTCTCCAATTATCAGAAATGATCCACAACATTCAGACACAACATTCTCCAGTGCTTTAGCGCACTGGAGCACAGATCCGCAGTTCCATCCATACGTGTCCAGAGGCAGAGATCCTGTCCATGGGGTTGGCAGGCTGCAGCATGGGCAGGTCCATCTGGGCATCAGGGGTCCCGGGACAGGAGGACGGCGTGAGGGATTCGTCCATCCAGCTGGCCTCCGTCATGGGCGTCATGGAGCCATCTGCTCCGTCATAGGGCAGCTTTAGCTCCATGTCGGCCCAGTCGAGAAGTTCGCTCCGGCAGTCCGACTGGTCCTCGAGGAGACCATCCCCCGCCTCGCTCTCGGTGTGCGTGTCCGGCTGCATCACCCTACGGTCCATGGACACGATCGTCTCCTCAAACACCGGCGGTCGCATTGCAAAGTTCAGCTTAGGAGCTGCTGAAGCCATGCGAGGGACATCACCCACAGGTTTGCTGAAGCTCATGGCCAAGAGATCATCCAGAGCATCATCCAGAGAAGGCTCCAGAGCTGGAGTCTCAAGCCGAGCTGGAGGTGGTGGTCTAGGGGTAACGGTGACTGACTCGGACTGCTCTGATGGAGGTCTGGGGCTCGACACTTTGGGCGCCATAAGAGGAGAGAAGCTTTTCGGAGGTGTAGTGAGGTGAGGAGAAGTATGTTTGGGAGGTGATGGAGTTTGTATGATGGGTGATTCACTGAGAGGGAGAGCAATGGGAACAGAGGTAGCACTGGTAGATGGAGCAGCAGGTTTGGGCTCAGGACTTGATATATGATGGAGGCCGTTAGTAGCTAGAGTAAATGAAGGACTAACTCCTTCTGGGGTCTTTCGGCTGGCAGGTAGACTCGTTGGAATAGGAGATTTAGAAGAAGACATACAAGTTGTGGGAGATGCCAACCTAATCCCCGTGCTAACAGATGGACTCTCCGGTTTGGCAGGGCTACGATGTCCATCACCATGGCTAGTGAAGAACGCAGTGGCAGTTGTAGTCCGGGACAGGATGGCAAAAGAGTCCAGCTCAGTGTTCAGCATGGAGGCAGACACATCAATAACAGAATTGGGGTCTGGTTTTGCTACAGGGGAATACCGAGAGTTAGGCGGGGCAAAAGCCGAAGAGGTGGAAAGGAGAGAAGAAGGGGTGGATTTGGGGACACTTGAGGTCACGGCCCCTGCTTCACTGGAATCTTCCACTATGTGTAGCTCTAAAGCATCAGGAGGGGAAGGCAGTGGAGAGTAGCTAGCAGGTTTAATATGCAGACTGGAGTTTGGGGAAATGGTGGCGGGCGCTAATGTGGGAGGAGGAGAATGGACTTCCACGACCGTAGAGAAGCTGCTGGACTGATCAAACAGAGGCTCAGAATTCAGTGAGCCCAAAGAACTCGGCTGGAGGACAAGAAAGGAGGGGGAAAGAGGAGGCAAGAAAAGACATTAAAACAGATAAAGAAAGGGAAAGTGAAACAGCCGAGGTTAGATGAATACAGAAGATAACAGTTAAATAAAAGTAGAGCATTCGAGATAGGAATTGAACAAAAGGGCACGGAGCACAGGGCATCAACAGCTCTAAAGGCCCTGCCGAGCAATCTGTCCTGAAAACAGACACCGTAAACAACATTCTTCCACACGCATTCGCAGACATTTCGTCCCCTCATCCTCTCACGCGCCACCCCGAAGAGAGTCTTCAGACAGGCCTCACACACTTCTGCACAGGCTCTCACGCATGCACTCACATTGCTCTGCACCTTGAAGTCGGACAGGCAGGCCATGAGCTCGTCCAGTTCTCGCGTGGCCGAGGTGGCCGACATTCGGCCCTGCTGCTCGGAGGGCGCGTCCAGGTGGCCTTCCGTTTGGAGGCCAGGGCCGGCGGGTCTGCTCGTGCCAGATCACAACATTAAATCAAAACCCGAGCCACGTTAAGAACCGCGGGGTGTGGCGACTACGGCGGGCAGGATCTTACGGCGGGGCGGGTATGGAGCTCTCCAGCTCGCTGAGCAGGCTCTCCACGCTGGGCCGGCCCTCTTCGGGCCCTTTCGTTCCGTTTCTCTGAGGCTTGTCCTTGGCGCCGGTGCTCAGCTTCACACCTGGGTGGGCCCCGTTCTCCTGGATGTAGTGTGCTGAACTACAGGTGGGAATGGGAGGGGCTGCATCCTCTACAGCCAAAAAACAAAACAACAACAAAAACACAAATAATGGCAATTACGTGAGCATTGTGAACCAGACGACAGATAAAGTGAGGCAACACAGGGCCCTCTGCGGTGCGTCTCTAATTAAGCACACCTGTGGTGGAGAAGGACGGGGTGCTCTGCTGGACGGCATTGAGCTCCATAAGCAGGCGGTCCAGTTCCGACAGGTTGCTGCCCAGAGCAGAGCTCATGGCTGCTGCCGAGGACTCCGACGACTTCTGCTTGTTGGGAAAACTGGAACCAGCGGAGGGGTATTGGGTTAAGCCTCAGCCGACACAGCCGGGACACGAGCCGGACGCCGCGGTGCCAGTACTGACCTGTAGACGTGGTCCTCTTCCGAGTGAGAGAGCGGCGGGCTGCTGCTGTTCCGAGACAGTGTACTTCTTTGGACCGAGCCAAGAGACTAGAGAATACAGAGAGGGAGAAATGCAGCTTAAATCTTCCACACCTGAGGGACGATCAACCACTGACAGCAGACGTGTACACTTACATTCACATTCACATGGTGTTCATTCCATTGGTTAAAAGGTAGAGATGCTGAAAACCAAAATGTCAACTTCTCAGAGTCAAAAGGAAATAAGAAAGGTATGCGTCACGGACCACTGATCTATTCCAGAGGGCAGCATGACTCTTACATGTTTGGAGATTAAAATAAATAAATAAATAAATAAATAAATAAATAAAAACCCCACACAGCTGAAAAGGAAAAGGAGGATGAGCTTCAGATAGCACTTCATGTCATCAAGGCTGGACCAAAAATAATAATCGGGGAGGGGGGGGTCATAGTGCTGCTTCTTTGGATGACCTCAACGACAGTAACAAAGTGCAGCCTACCACAGACGACTATAAACACATCTAGCACTCGCAGCCTCGTTCCGCAATGATAAAGTCATAGCTCTAATAAGAACTCCACGCTGCACAAAACGCAGTTCTGGAATTAACGACCCCCATTTTAACTACAGGTAAAACTGAAGGCATTTTAAGATCGTCTTTGTGACGGAGCACGTGTTGAGAAACACCCCCCCCCCCCCCCCCCCCCCCCCCCAGCTGATGGCGACTGGCCGTCATGGGCAGAGGCTGCTTGTAACTAGTTGTACGTGGAACGTGGTGAAATAAAAGGGGACACAGAACCTGAAGAGGCAGGCGTGTGCGGCTGCAGTCAGGACTGGATGTGTTGGGTAACATCTACCATTAATGTGGCTCTACTGTGGTGCACTTGCAATGACTACACATGATTCGCAAGGGTTTTTTTTTCTCCGCAATGCCTGCAGTAAGCATAATAACAAAAGCCTTTAAGGACGGGCGGGCGTGCCCCTCCCCCACAGGCACATGTATCGTCTTGAAGGCTGACGGAATGTTTGCAGAGTTTGATTCACACTTCCACAGGGTCCATTGAAAAGGCAAGATGGCCATGGCATGCAGGAAAAAGAGTATTTGTGTACGGGGAGGGAGGTGGTGTCTATATAAGAGCGGAGGTCCCTGTCAGCGCTGTATGTTCAAGACACCAAAATGGGCCGTAAACATCAGCACAGCACAGTTGTGAGAGTGCGTCTCTGAGCTAGGTGTTCTCAGCAGGGTGAGTCAGACTTGTCTGCGTCTTGGCAAATTTCTACATTCCTGACTATTATCGAAGAGACCCATCATTCAGTCAAAGCTAGGGGAACTGAAAAAACAAAATCACATTTTTGGATTCCTATAGATACACTGCTGTAACAGGAACAAAACGAAAGAAATGACAATGTTTCAGATGGATTAGAGAATCTCAAATCTGTCAATGCTGTAAACGCTGACATTTAAATGCCGTAGTTGTGTCATTTTCAGCCATTTAAAAAAAAAAAAAAAAAAGAGAGGACATGAGAGAGAGAGAGAGAGAGAGAGAGAGAGAGAGAGAGAGATCAGGGACATGTTGATGTTCATCACCTGCTGTGAGGAGTTGTGAGAGTCCGGTCGGTTCTGGAGCGATCCGTTCAGGGCCTCGGAGGAAGGCGGAGGGGGCAGGGGAGGAGGGGCAGGATCATCGTGGAGGAGACTGCTGCCCCCGCTGGGGAGGGAGTAGGGCGTCTCGTCGGGCAGGAACACGGGACACTTGGAGATGTGAGCAGTGGAGGACTCCAGATCCGCCAGGAGAGCGTCTGTAGGGGCGGGGACTGCTGTTAGAACTGGAGCGGGACCAGCGACGGGGCTGAACGTGTGTTAGAACTGGAGCGGGACCAGCGACGGGGCAGAACGCGGGCTGAACGTGTGTTAGAACTGGAGCAGGACCAGCGACGGGGCAGAACGCGGGCTGAACGTGTGTTAGAACTGGAGCGGGACCAGCGACGGGGCTGAACGTGGGCTGAACGTGTGTTAGAACTGGAGCGGGACCAGCGACGGGGCAGAACGCGGGCTGAACGTGTGTTAGAACTGGAGCAGGACCAGCGACGGGGCAGAACGCGGGCTGAACGTGTGTTAGAACTGGAGCGGGACCAGCGACGGGGCTGAACGTGGGCTGAACGTGTGTTAGAACTGGAGCGGGACCAGCGACGGGGCAGAACGCGGGCTGAACGTGTGTTAGAACTGGAGCAGGACCAGCGACGGGGCAGAACGCGGGCTGAACGTGTGTTAGAACTGGAGCAGGACCAGCGACGGGGCTGAACGTGTGTTAGAACTGGAGCGGGACCAGCGACGGGGCAGAACGCGGGCTGAACGTGTGTTAGAACTGGAGCAGGACCAGCGACGGGGCAGAACGCGGGCTGAACGTGTGTTAGAACTGGAGCAGGACCAGCGACCAGGGCTGAACGTGTGCTACAGGACCATAGTGGATGTGCATGTGTGCTGGCAATGGCAAATATTTTCAGTGGGTATTTCATGTACCAAGGGAAAAGATTTCGAGGTTCGAGCTAGCAGTTGGTAAAAATATTCCAAGTTCGTTATGTTGTTGTAAAATTGCATGGCAGAAAAGTAACAAAAAAAAAAAACCACACACACACACACACCACACACACACACACCACACACACACACACACACACACACACACACACACACACACAGACAGACAGACAGACAGACAGACAGACAGACAGACAGACAGACAGACAGACAGACAGACAGACAGACAGACTTGCAATTCTTATCAGCATTTTGATCCTGTGCATGTGAATTCTATTTTGAAGTTAAAATACAAATATGTACATTTAAGGCTATTTCCAGCTAATTTAGTGAGGATAACCACAAAATTATGTTTGGGCAAATTTCACTATTTCACTACAAAATCGAAGCATGAAAGTAAATGCACACGCACAAACCGGAAACGTATACACAAACACGCAGTGTATACACACTGGTAATATTTGCAAAAAATCTATCAAACTATCTGCACCCTGGTCTCTCGACCTAAAGCCTCTGTACACTCTGCCACCCTTTAGTGAGACAGTCACTCTTCTTGGGGTCTTACTCATTACTGAATTATTTTTAGCTAAATGCCAGTGGATTACATGAAATGCAATGCTGCTGCTATGCAAAAGATGCAAAAGATTCGTATCCCAGTCTGGGGCTGGTTCGTATCCCAGTCTGGGGCTGGTTCGTATCCCAGTCTGGGGCTGGTTCGTATCCCAGTCTGGGGCTGGTTCGTATCCCAGTCTGGGGCTGGTTCGTATCCCAGTCTGGGGCTGGTTTTCTGTGTTTAAAGCATATCCATGAATAGCTTTGGCCACCTTTGTTTCTTCAATCAAATGTTCAAAAGCTCAACATTCACATCAATATTATAATCCCAAAATGACAATATTGAAAGTCAAAAAGTCATATTTTTATTGTTGGAAATGTTTTATCAGAACAATTACCAAAGACAAAACTAATATGATCTTTACAATATCACTTTATGTCCAACATTATATGGTAAAATCATTCCACATGAGACCTAAAACAGTCACTGGCGTGCCATTAACCTGCTACCAAACACATGACCAGTGCCTAAAATAACTACAGACTGATGAACAACAGAGCTTAAACACACAGCACAGCTTAAAACACAGCACTGAACAGCCAAATGGAAACAGTAACGACTTCTTCCTGTCTCGCCACGTCCATGTATCTCTCCAAACATCTAATATCTGCGTGAGACAGTGACCATGTGACTAACAGTCCTCGCTCACGCTACTAAACAGCGCACGCAAAAAAGAAAAAAAAAAAGAAAAAAAAGGCCCTTAAACTATGCACAAAGTTTACACCAAATCCAAATTTCTCAAATAAAATGTGTCCCCATATCTAAATCTCTTGGACAAAAGCAAAGTTGTAAAATTTCAACTGTTCAATGACAATATGTAATACTCCATCTTTATTAATTAACTGAATTCATATGTAATACTCCATCTTTATTAATTAACTGCAATGGCAGCTTAGTCTCCTTAGACACATACAGCTGAGCGTATACTGTTCCCAGGGGTCATTTGGACTTCGAGTGTGGCCCCTGAGAGATGTGCCAAAGGCCCCTTTTAACTGCCAGCTGACCGTACCGCTTGGGCGCTGCTAGACGGTGTCTCGAGCGGTACAGACACCTGACCCGTTGCAGATGCACTTTAAAAGGTGTTCATAGACACAAAAAACTGACACCAAGCTAACGACTCATGACACACACCAATATCCTTTAACTATAAAGATGAATCATATCCTCATATCAGATCTAACCTTGAATCCACGGTATTAGTGGCACCTTTCATGGCATTCAAGATCAATTTACATCTCAGAAGTCAATTCAAATACACACCATATTTAACATATTAATGCTGTTGGAGATGGTATTCAACCTTCCCAAAACATCAGTGGAATCAGCTTCAAATACAGTTTTAGAATAATATGCAATGAAATGTGCAGTCTGCCACACTTTTTCAGTTGCACAGTTCTTAGGTGGGGGTCTGAGTACTGCATGATAGATGGGATCTGCTGTCCATCAGCCAATGAAAATGCTCGGGGGAAGCTCAAGAGTATTCAGAATGGTCAGATGAATCTTGTCCTGTTGCCATGGGTGGTAGGGCTATAGGGTAGTTATGAAGCTAAACTGCTGTCATACTCTATCCTGGTCAGGTAGCCTGATCCCCCAGTAGTGGAACGTTAAGTGCCTGTCAACACACACACACACACACACACACACACACACACACACATACACACACATACACACACACACAGCGGCCACAGACATTATGTCATTGACCAGGTTCCATTTTTTTTTCTCCTCTTTTCAGTTTCCCTGAGAGACCGTCGGCGTCTGCTCACACATGTGATCTTTCGGACTACGTGTCTGAAACTGATTACATGGGTGTGTCCTGCGGGGTTGGCCAGATAGGTTCAACCAAAGCAAACACAGCAAAGAAATGAAGACACACGCAGAGGTGGTTAGTGATCTGTGGCCATGTGCTCCAGTTAGAAAAGAAAATAATCTCCAGTAAAAGTAGGAGATTCTTTTGAGCCGAGAGAGAGAGAGAGAGAGAGAGAGAGAGAGACAGACAGAGAGACAGACAGAGAGAGAGAGAGAGAGAGAGAGAGAGAGAGAGAGAGACACAGACAGAGACAGTGAGAAAACGAAAACTTACAACCTAAATGTGCCATGACCAGCTTGGACAAACTAGAGCTTTTACCTTGATACCTATATCTTTTCCATCTCTCTCTCTCCTCATCCACCCAACCTCTGCCCCGGGCCTCCATCCATCCACCCAGTCCTCACCCCAGCACCTCAATAACAGCCTGGGTCCTCTAGGCCACCATATACCCTATGAGAGGGTAAAATAAATCCAAACAGCTTAAGATCTGACATCACGAGCGACCAGGGGCCCGACATCGTGCCAGTTTGTATGACAGCTACATGGTAACCTGCGCCCTGGAAATCCGAGCTGGGGCCACAATTACTCGGGAGTTTACGAGCACGCATACCGGAGCAGAAGAAATTAAACTCTGGCCCCGACCCTGCTGTAAAAGAGGTGTGGTAGCCAGGACTAATGCCGAGCTGATCCGAAACGCAAAGCCATCGCGCAAGGCCACAAAGACGACGTCTGCAACTCGAGCTGCACTTTGGTAGCGGCCGGCAGCTTGGCCAGGTACGTCGGCAGGCTATTCTGAAGCTGCCAGGCTGGACACAAATGGCAGACACAGCACTGTTAGGGTACGGGTTAAAAACCACACAGATAAAACACCCATTCAGAAACCAACGGTGCACACCAAACTTTTATTATAGAGGTTTTGGGAAAAGACATTTAATTTTCTTAACCCCCCCCCCACCACCCCACAAACAGAGAAGTTTGATCCAAGAAGAAGATTGTAGTCAACAGGTTGGTAGTTTTCTTCCGTCCTTCCCACACAGAGCGTAACAGCTAGGATTTGTTAGTAGTCTGGTCTAGTAGTGGCTCTCTGCTTGAGAGCTGCCCTACATGTAAACGAGAGGACATCTGGGCTGCTTCAGACAAAACAACAGCTGTGTTTAAAAACAACGGGGCGACAAAGGTCTACTCACAGAGTTATGTGCGTTTCCTTCAGGATCTCTCCGATCTCCTTACCCACGCCTGACCGAGTGCCCACACGTGCACGCCAAACCCAGAGAAAGGAGTGAGAGAGTGAATCATACACAGGGGGGTGGGGGAGTGGGCCACTAAAGTGGGAGGGACACACAGGCCTGTGGCCATTAACCCACACTTTACCACCCGGGCCACGTTTTCCTTTCAACAATTCTGCTTCGCCTCGTTTCACCTTTTCTTCTAGCACTGGGCGTCCACCACACAGCGTTGGGACGCCTCACCATGGCTATGAGTGAGATTGTGCCAGAGATTAGACAGTAAGTTGAATCAGAAACCTGCTAACCTCTGGTCAGGAAACCTGGTCGCCTCTGCTTGAGTTAAAGAGCATTTAAATATAGACGCCTGATGTGTCATTAGCACTTAATACATAAAATAAATAATAATAATAAAAAAACACCAGAGGCCATAACCAAGACTGGCTATGTTTAACCACAGCCATTGAAGCGTGAGGGTGTATGTGGCCTAGCTATTTAAAGTTTGGGGATCAACACGTAAGTCAGGGCGAATGTGCTGAAAATAAAGCAAGCGGGCTAACGCTCGCTCTGCGGGACACGAGAGGGGACCCGCCGTCAACGCCGTGCACTCTTCTCCGTGACATTTGCCGTTACTTTATGATGGTGCCCTGGGAGCGTGATTAATGGTTCGATGGGTAAACAAAGTATCCATAGCAACTGAACCGAGATAGAGATCTCAGCCAATCATAGGCGACTGGGACAGGGCTCAAAGCACCGACATGGGTAACATGATGAAATGGTGTTTCCATCACAAGTTAAATGGTGAGGCCAAGGAGCATAGAGAATAAATGATTAACCAGGGTCAACAAGAGGAAGCAGGTAACACAACAGTGCACCTTTCTGTAGGACAGCAGATGGGTGTTTCCATGAGAACTCATTTCAAGTGAAGCTCGGAACAGACGATAATACCACACTTGGGCTAATCCGCCCACATTTTTTGCTTGAGGAGTAAATCTTGTGGTCAAACACAGCAGTGCCACAATGTACCATGCAGGACATCCTGCTCAACGCTCACTCTTCCTGTCATTGGTGTGGTGAGAGTTGCAGAGGGGAAAAAATGTTATTACTTCCACGAAGATCGACACACTGGCATACTGGTTAACAGTAAAACATGACATTTTAAATGGCAAATAGCATGGCCTCAACACCTGACTACAGTCTGAGACAGTGCCCCTTATTATCAAAGGCACACATTTCAGCTCTGGTCTGATTTAAAGCAGTGAATGTCAATCTGATGACTTAATCTGCGAGACATGCCCAGACACACCAGAAGGGGGCAGTCTTGAGTTTAATATAAATGTGGGAGGAGGGCCTTGGGGAGAAAAGCACGGCTGCTGTTTATGGAGAATGCGCAGTGGTTCATTAGCGTGATCAAGAATGCAAACAGGAGCGCAGTGCCAAGCATTTGAGCCAATCAGGGGGCCACAGCGGCGATCACGACAGCACACGCCGTGCCAGCAACGATGCAAAACGGGAAGCAGGAAAGCTGGGCCGACCTGCAGGCATGGCTGAACAGAGGGGAAGTTTCCACTTTGCAATAAAGACGCATTCATCTGAGCAAGAGCCCTGTTCAGCTCCCTGACATTAGACCAAAGGAAGCCCAGAACGTCATCTTCCTGGACCTGCTACAAAACAGCTGGGTGGCTGAGGTACTTGGCTATGTACTACTATGCAAAAAAGACTGACGTTTTAAAGAGCACAGTGAGCAAAGGTCATGTAATATAAAGTCATGGGGCTAAAGGTGAGGCCCCATTCGTCCTTTTCTGGGAAACCCAAACCCCACCCCCCAACCCCAAAAGCAGACTTGCACGACATACATCCACGTCTTTTTTAATCTTCCATGCTTGCGGAGATGGTCGTCCTCTCCGCCGCCATCCCCCCACCCACAGCCTTATCGCAATATCTGAACGCAAGCTAAGAATTTCTCGCATTCCTTCACCGAGTGGCCGAAGAAAGGAGCTACAGACGGGGAAGGTAGAGCGAACGTGGGCGTGACCGCATCACAACAACTGGCTCTCGGCCAAACTCAGACAATGTTATAACAGACCGGGCTCATTCGGGTCAATTTACTACCACTGACCACACGACGGATTCCACCCATCTAATTATAGAAAAACAGAAGGAGCACACTGAGGCTCTCGGCCTCCCCTCCCGAAGCAAAGGCCCTTTTATAAGTGGTTTACATTTAGATTTATCTGGAATCTTTTGTAAAAAAATTCCGCGGACTCATTCGAAAGCCGCGTAAGAAGTTGAGGCAGGAATGAGGAACATAAGCAGACAATCGAACACTTTCACACCCCGTAATTTATGTGCCTGACGGACTGCAGTCAGCTTTACAGGTACCCTGCCACCGAGGTGCTGTCGACGTTGCAGCGAGGGGAGAAAAAGAAAGCGGAATGTGCCGAACATCTGCACGGCGCTGCAACACGTCTCGGTGCTGGGGGGGGGTAGCCAGCTCCTCCCCGGGGTGTGCGGGAAGCGTGCTGCTACAAGCCGGCGGGGACCGTCCAGATCGGGCATGTTTACGGGGAAAGAGCAGACCTGGCAACCCTGTGTGTGAAACACTACACCACCTATATTTACACTAGCAATGGCTGGGGAGCGGGAGAGAGAGAGAGAGAGAGAGAGAGAGAGAGTAGGGGAAGGAGTGAGTGGGGAGATGGAGTGAGATCATAAATGATAGATCACAATGAAGCTGGAGTCGAGGGTGGAGATGATCTGGAACAATGTGAAGAGGGGAGGAGCAAGACGTGAAGGGCGGGGGAATTGGCGAATCAGGTGAGGGAAAGATTTACACAAGGAAAAAGGGGCTGAGGAGGTGTTCATTGGGAGGATGAGAGATGGAGATGTAGAAAGGAACATCAAAAAGAAGGGAGAGCCAGGTCACACTGCAGAGGAACGGGAGGAGTCCAACAAAACTTGGGACAAAAATGACAAACGAGTTATGGTGCGGAGAGCCTTGTGGAGAGGTTCTGGGGCAGAGAGGGTGGGATGAAACTCTCACCCACAGCCCCACCTGAGCAGAAAGTTGACACTTCCCTGCAGAGAACCCACGGCCCAAAATAAAAGCTCTACCCTGTGGAGCTTCAGGCCAAACAGACGGCAAAGGCGGGGGTGGGGACGAGGCTATTTAGGACACGCAGACACACGCACAGAACACACACACAAGCTCATTGGCTGACTATAAGTAAATGCTGGTTGACACGGTGTTTAGGTTCGACGTCTTAAATCGAAAAGGTCCGTGCTGACCATGCAACTGCTTTACAAAACCATGCCACATCAGGCCTTTTTAGGGTAACAGCACGTGGGGGTGGGACTATGCACCCGCTGGAACGTTTTACACAGACTTTTCCTCCAGGCTTGGGGGGGGGGGCGGGGGTCTCCCCGTTTTAGTCATGCAGGAAGAATTCTGTTCAAACTCTGAGCAGCGCTGGGATGTCCAAAGGCATCATCAGGACAACAATCAGCACTGTGTCTTAGCCAAGAGACGTGGCCCACAAGAGAGGGAGAGCGCCGCTTAGAAAGTGCTGGCAGCAGAGCGCTGGACAGCAGATGGAGATGTCCTACACAGAGTGCCATCAACGTCACTCTGTAACAAGAGGCACCACGTGCTGCGATCATTGGTTATAAACCACATTCCTCTGAGATAATTGAGAACAGATAGGCTAAAAGCCTGGAAATGAGGGCCATGGTTAGAGTAATGGGGCTGAAGAGAACCAATAACCTCATTAATGTATTCTTGTAACATCACTTTACTCAGGGCTCGACTTAACCGCATGTAGCAAGTAGGTTCCTTCCAAACGTCAAACGACGGAACAAACTAGCTGGTTCTCAAAGAAAAATGGGCAAGAAACCTTGATACTTCTAGGCGCAACTTCCTTTTTTGGGGTTTATTAAGACAGCACTCTGCTGACCACAATCTGCTTGGCGGCAACAAGAATGTCACAGCTGGCTGCGGGGAGAGAGAGAGAGAGAGAGAGCTGCAGGGAGAGAGAGAGAGAGAGAGAGAGAGCTGCAGGGAGAGAGAGAGAGAGAGAGAGAGAGAGAGAGAGGGCTGCAAGGAGAGAGGGCTGCTTCCTCTTCAGTTTCCTGAGGAAGTGCCTTCCGGACCCTTCGGCCTGCTGGGCTCCAGGGCCGGCCGGCCTGAAGGTCGGGGTGGAGGGCCGGGGTGGTGGGGGCAGGACGGCAGACAGGAAGCCGTTCCAGGCGTGACCGGGCTTCGCCCTGATTCGCCCGTTCTCTTGGCGCACACGTCTCTCCTCAGCTGCTGCGTTCTGGCTCTTCGCTAAAGCCGCCGAGGTTTTGGGCGAGTGTGAGAACAGGCCTGTGGGCGACGGCGCGGGGCGGCTGGGTGCAGCCTAACCGCGGCCTCAGACAGATGAGCACGAAGACGAGCAGTTCGGCGAGGGGTGGAGCGTCATTGTTCTGCCTATTCTTAGCCCGCTGCTGCTCAGAGAACGTTAAGATGGTTCCCCGATGAAAAACAGACTCGGTTCAAACAACATGGCCATTGTGCACCTGCTTGAAATGATTATAATGACCCCTCTGAAAAGCGGCCAACTTGTGCATGCGTGCGTGGCAGCGTACGCAATTCCTGCACTGCTAAGTAATGCCGACAACATACCCTCAGGAGAGAAGACCAGGGTTTAGACATTCCACAGCAGCTCAGCCAGCCTGCACAGGGGTCCTCCGAACCAAGACCACAGCATTCTCATGCTCGCTCTCTCTCTCTCTCTCTCTCTCTCTCTCTCTCTCATGCTGCATCCAAGAGATTAGATTGCTATGCTTCAGATAAGACTACAGCATATTTGAGACCGAAGACATAAATCAAAACATGCCTATATAGGTTGTTGTAGACAATGAGTTATGAGTTATGTAATACTCAATATTAGTGAACAAATATTAGTGTGAAAAAGTAGCACAGACTAAAGCACAGGAAAACATGTCAATTTCCATTTTATTTCCAAACAAAAACTAAATCAAACCAAAAGCTGTTTGCCAATTTCAAGTGTTTAACCTCATTGGGATCATAAGGAAAATGGTAGTCACTCATGCTTAACCAAACAGCAGTTTCCTTGTTCAGAATGGGTCCATTCAAAACACAGTTGTTAAGACTTCCAGTCCAGCAAGCAAGCTTGATTGTATAAGTGTGAATTCCATTTTAATGAGTACGACTCGTGTTCAGCAGTGTCTGATGCTTTAATATAAACTCTAGCATCACAAATTCTGATGGTCTGTTCATCAATCACATCTACATCCTGCATAAAATCCATTTTCGTTTTAGTGATGAAGCAGCCTCGCATCCTTAAAGATCCACACTGTGATATTCAATGTGTAACTTTTTAAAGGTGCGTAAGTGAAAAGACAGTTGGCCTTAGTGTGAAAGCTGCTCATTCTGCACTGCATAGACTAGATTATCCTAATCTGCTGTCAAAGATCCACAGACAAGTAATATTCGACATTCAAATGATCCTCTCCACACAGTTCAAGTTCACTTCTGAAAGTTTAATATCCTTGTTGAAAGTTTGTGAAAATTCAAACTGCATATTTTACTTCCAACATGACTACAAACTCAGCCAGTTGATTTATCAGTTGATCTGAACATAGACTTTCGCTTGCATTTGACACTACTGTAAGCTGCAATGCATGATGGAACCATGTACAGTATCTCAACAATCTGAATCACATTTTGCTAAACTAGAGCTTAAAGAAGCAATACCAATTTGGTTCTGAAACTCCTCCTACTACATTTTATCTTAAGCCTAAACCAGAACAAGTCATACTATAAAATCAAATCAAATTCATTGAGCATCATTATTCAGCTATCTCTCAAAAACAGAACAGCACCCCTGAGTGAGTGAAAAACCTTCCATATTAAAGCCACTTTTGTTTCCTCTGAGCACCTTAAGTCCCGAACTACTTGGCTTACCAAGGCAGGAACGCAACACTACTGCAGGAAAACAAGGGAAAGCCAAACACATTTGCTGCTGCAACTACACAAGTGCTTTTTAATCTTCGGAATTACGTATTGCAGCTTTAAGGGGAAATTCACCTTCAAGAAGAGCCCATGAGGCGTAATAGTAGCGCGGCCAGATTATGAAACAGCTGAAACCGTATATGTACGGCCAGGTGATAAAGGGCCTAAGTTAGCAGTGCTGGCATGCAGGTTGTTGACTGTGCTTGTGGGGTACTGTAGCGGTGATGTGGCTTCTCAGTCATAATTATATGTCATGAGGCTCTCAGGTTGCCCGAGTCCGAGCACCGCTTTAAACGCGCACAGCAGCAAACCTGGCGTTTTAGGCCGAACACGCCACATATCAAAGGCTACTACGGTGTGTATTGTAATCAGACACTTGAAAAACGTCTCCTATCCAGCCTGACCTTGTGAACCCTCTGGCATGCCGGCTCACACTCCCACACTCCCGGACGAGGAATCACTCTGCAACCTCAACACACTGCAATGTGTGCTGCTCAGGCGGCCATTCTTCTAGTCACCATTATACGGGCATTCATCTTGGGGGGTGGGGGACTTAGCCCCCCCCACGCCAAAAACAGTGACGCCATACATTCCACCAACACCTCAGGAATTCTGGTCAAACTAAGACAGAGGAGAGGGGCAGACACCAGGTCTGGGCACTGTGCATTCACTCTCCTAGAGCCCAGATCATTTGGAACCACAGACAGGCTTCTGTGTCCGTCTCGAGGAGTCATAACGAGTGTTATGTTGTCAGCAGCACCACGAGCTCGACTCTTTCACAGCACTGACGTGGGTGGTTTCAGTATGCATGTGGACTGTAAGCATTTTGCGTAGTAGGAATAGTCGTGCCCTGCGAGGTTCAAGTAGCCCGACACTGCATCAGGGCTTTGAGGACAATGTCGCAACAAGCATGCAGACAGATGATTGGACAAGCAGAGGGACATAGCCTGTGGGTTTCTCCTGACAGACACTCAAGTCCTATAGCAGCACTGGCTTCCAGCTCCTGAGTGGCCATCATCACGTTATCATCACACACTGGGTCTAATAAAACGGGGGTGGTAGGAGACCTCAGCGCAAAAAGACACTCCCAAGCTCAAAGACACTCCCAAGCTCAAATATGTGTAGGTCTAGTGATGCGATTACTACGATTCCCTAAGTTTATTAGAAACCATCAGCTACGACACGGGACTAATTGTGAAAGGGAGAAGGGGTGTGGGTGATGGTTATCAGTGAAGTTTTCAAACGTTTTAAGTTAATACTTGAGTAATAATAAAACGGTGGTTTTAACTAGGCGTTTATCGTTAATCTGTTCAATACCTACGCTGAAATAGCCGTTCAAGTGGGCAGTAGGTTTTATCTTTGATACTTCAGCTTAGTGAATCTTCGCACTTCACAGTTAACAGAAAAGAAGCTGCCACATCCAAGGAATTACGTTACATCCGTAAATCGTGAGCAAGAAACGGGAAAGCAGCAGCCTACATTAATAAACAACCATTAACAAGTGTCCCGAAGAAAGAACTTGTCTCAGAAGCGACATTGTTCTTAGGAAATAGCGATTCACCAACACTTTAAACCTTTTTCCTTTAACACCAGTAACGTAAATCACAACTCGTGGGTTTTTCCAAACAAGCAAACTATTTATGCTAACTAGCTAGCCAAGTGAACATACGTGCGTGTAATCAGATTTAAGAAACAAAAACAAGAATTTCAAAACTTTGGTAATAGAAAAAAACTTTCTAAAACTCAGACCCTACAAGCGACAAAATGGCAACGTTGTTTCAATGTGTGATCCTCGTTAGCGATAGCTAACCAGCGACCAACTAGCCAATTAGCTCTACCCATTCCAACCACTTTCCGCTATGTTGCTCTGGGCTAACCTGCAGAAAACACAAGCCGTAGAGAAGTAAAGGCATTTTTACCTAAATCGTCCATGCTTCTTTAAATTCTTTGCAGGTCTACTTGCACGTCCCAAGAAGAACGTTATGAGCCCGGTTCTTCTGAACCAAGTTTCTCTGAAGTTCTCTGCTGATGTTCCTCAAACGCCCAGGTCTGGGTGAATGGACCCCGACGCAGACATCAAAAGAACGAGACTCGCTCCACTGGAGTGACCTCTAGCGTCCAAAGACTCCTACCCATCTGAAACACACAGGAGATACATCCTACATGAGTACGAGTCCACGCGGTCTGCTAAGACCATCAGGTTTGTGAATGGAAAATGACGTTCGCAGAAAGTGATGTAATCGTGTATGTTGAAATTTATGCGAGAGTGAATACTGCAGAATAACTAGACTCGATGAAAATGTATGATCACGGGACTAGGTGATCAATTGAATTAAAAAAGTGTAGATGTACTGGTCTCCAAATGAAATGGGCGCCTAGTCCAGAGGTTCAGATGGGGAAAAAAGGCAGTCAGCTGTGAAAATCTGGTGCACACTGCTCATGTATTGTTGGGTGCTATGATGAAATACATTTACTGCGGTCTTCCAAGATATGACAACACACTGCTTAGAGATCTCAGCATTTCACAATACATTTCTAATATTGACACATGCGCCGTTTGAGGTTTGCAATTGCAAAAGCAGACATATCACACTCAAAACATCTGGAGTACTTTAATTTCCCATACCACTACACAAGACAAAAGAAATCAAGACAACATTTTTCTTTATTGTGCAGAATAAAGAATTTGAATATCGCTGAAATCAACCCCCCAGACCAAACAAACAAGATGTCAACCTGTCCCCAGCCCTCCTCATGAGAAATACATAAATCACACATCCCAGTGTACATGGTCCAGTTAAAACTCTAAGGTCTTCAGCTTGTTCTCCTCTGCTGGGGTCAGAGGCTGCTGGGCCAAGATTTTGCCATGGAGCCGGTGGTGCTTGCCTATCCCGAGCTTGGGCAGGCCCCTGTTCAGGCCCTCTAGGAGCACACAGGACTTGCACAGGGCCTGGCTGGAGATGTAACCGCAGCGCGAGCACGTCCCTTGGACGGGCATCTTCACGCCCTCCTTCACCGAGAGGTTCTCCCCGGAGTGGATGACGTCCATGATGGAACTGGGCCTGATCGCCTCCAGGTCTTTGAGGAAGGCGCGAGCGTGGCCGCGGTAGGCGTTGGGCGAGTACACGCACTCCGTGGAGAAGTAGTCGAGCTTCTTGAAGTAGGCGTAGAGCACGATCTCCTTCTCGTAGGCATACTTGAGGGGCTTGCATCGCGGCACGGCACCGTCCCCCCCGCCGCCGTCCGTGCTGATGGCCGTGCAGCGACGCAGACGGGCTACGTCGCCACGCAGCACGTTCATCAACACCGTCTCCGCAACGTCGTCCGCGTTGTGACCTTAAGAGGCAAACACACAAAACAGCTGGCATGAATATAACTCACAACCAGGTAAAACACTGAACTGCATCACACCATATACCAATAGTCCTCTATTACACAATACAACCAGGCCTTTGCAGCAACAGATGTCCATAGAAAACACATAACACAAGGAAGTGGAGAGTGCATATACATACCTGTACAAATCTTGTCCACATTCAGCATGATGGCTCCCCTGTCAAGCGCCTGCCGTCGAAACACTCCACAAAAAGTGCAGTTGTTCTTCAAGCCCACTTGCTTCACTATAGCATCCATAGTCCAGCCGTAGAGTTCCTCATAAGACACAATCTTAAGAGGGAGGTCGTATTGCTGCTGGTTTCTCTTCACCGTCTCCAAAGAGTCGTCGCGGTAGCCCGTAATACCCTCATCCACGGACAGCAGCAATAGGTTCAGCCCGTAGTCGTAGCGCTCGTTAAGCACCTTCATCACATAGGCCAGCACTGTGGAATCCTTCCCGCCGGACGCTCCAATGGCCACAGTCTCACCACGATTAAACAGGCGGCCAGACACGATCGTCTGATGGGTCTCTTCTTCAAAAGCCCAGAAGAAACAGTCTCTGCACAACGAGTGTCCAGTCTTCGGCCGCTTAAGCACAGCGCGACTCCGCGCACAGCTACTACACCGGACGGGCATAACGACCGAGCCTGAGGGCGAGAGCAGGACCGAACCCGCTTCACCCGCACGGCCACCGTCACCTAGTCAACCTCCACCCGCCAGGCTGACGGACTGGAAGGAAGTAAAAAGAAGCTAACTAATGGTAGCTGTGTATACTGTATGTAGGAGAAACACCACCTCGTAATCCCCACCAGGCAACTTTACACCGTGTGACGACCAGTACACAGATAAGCGTAAAATAACGCACGAATTAAAGTCTCGTTTCCGAGCGGCGCCGCTTACCTACGAAGTTGAACACACGCAAACATCGGGACACAAGGCAGGCGACAACTGATCTATGGTAGCGGCAGCTTAACTTCAAACAATACGACGTGTCTCTTAAAGACCAATGAAGTCGCTAAGATGACTTTGTTAAGGGCCTTTTTGTCGTAACAACCCATGCCTCGTTTAAAGACTAGTAGACAGCTTGCTAAATTAGCTACTTTTGTGTTTGCTGAACTCTCCCCATGCAGCGCGCATGCTTCTAACCTTCCTGCTTCGTTTTACACAAGGCACACACACACGCACTATATCGCTCCCTTGCGTGCCGGAGTGTGAGTCTACTTACAACGTAATATATATGTCTTAAATTAGGTTTATTTGACTTATGCATAAATGTCCAGGATAATAGTACAATTACATTCTTGTGGTAATAGTAAATGTAATAGTAATTGTGAAAACTGAGTCTTTACTATACAACACAATACCATATGAAGAAAAAAATAAACGTAAAAATTAGTGCTGTCAATTCCAGGTGCCGTGATTAAAAGTCCTCACCAGGATTTTGCTCAGGCTTCCTGGATTGTGTTGATTGCACTAATTTTACCTGGATTGCTAATTAGAAAATCTAGCAAGCTTGAGCAAAATCCTGGTGAGGACTTTTAATCGCGGCACCTGGAATTGACAGCACTAGTAAAAATACATAAACGTGCCATATTTGTTAATTGTGATTTTCACCCCAATCGCATATTTACCCATATGTGCAGTGAGAACACACACACACACACACACACACCCACACACACTAGTAATTACTAGAGGGCTGTGGTGCACACATGCCCAGTGCGGTGGGCAGCCCTAGCCCAGTGCCCAGGGAGCAGTTGGGTTCAGTGCCTTGCTCAAGGGCACTTCAGTCATGGCCTGGCGCCTGGATAAATAAGTGTGTGGATAAATAAGTGTGTGGATAAACAAGATTGTGGATAAATAAGTGTGTGGATAAATAAGTGTGTGGATAAATAAGATTGTGTTGATACATTAGAAGTGCAGTGGAAGTACAGCATTGTGACTGCTATACTAGAACATAAATATAAAAACTACTATAACAGTCATAATTCAAATGTACACTGGTAATGTAAAAAAAAAAGAGTATTATGTAGGTAACATCAACAGGTGACAATGTCAATTCACATGAAATGAATTGCATTATTGCTTGTACAATATCAACAAAAGTGTGAGGGTTGGTTGAGTACAAGACTCCGGGCATATCAGTAACATTAAACTGACTGGCAGTAATTACCCACAGTTTCTTCAGTAGTCTGGTAGCTCATAAGTAGTGACTGATTTTTAGGCTGCTACTGCTGTACTGTATGCTGCTGTACTTCCTCCGGGTGATTGCCTGGGTGAAGGGACCCTGTGCTGGGTGGCTGCGATCTGCCGTGAATGCGTACAAGACTGGCATATGTTCTGTAAAGCTGGGAGCTGGTTGTCTTAAGGAGCTCAGCTTCTCTCACTACTCTCTTACAGTGGAAGGCAGATCACCTGACATAACTGTGTAGTTATTCAGCCAATCAGGGCGCTCTGTGACTCATTTGAAAAAGCTGGTGAGGACGTCAGGGTATGTGCCAATCCTTTCGAGCCGTTGCAGGAAGTATGATGATGGCCACGCTTCACAGATTTCAGTGTTGGCGTGGAGGGAACATGTGAGGTCATTAGGGAGTGTATGTTATATAAACATTTATTATTTTCTTTTAAAATGAGTATGAGTGAGGAATTACTTTTATAAGTCACTGTTTTTAATTAATGTGTGAAACATTCATAATAAACACAATGAAAGCTTATACATCTTTCTATAAATACTTAAAAATTGCCTACACTGGAATCTACACTGGAAATGTTTAAAAAGAAATTAGATTTTTTTTTCTTCCAAGCACCCAAATTAAGAGTACACAATTTATTGACAATTTTTTTTTTTTTACAATTTTTTTTTTTCATGAAAAGTACCATTTATAAATATCCTGTGCAACATTATACTCCTTATGCCTTCCTACATATTCACATGCTGTGCAGATTGGCTTTAAAAACTCATGGTTCTGTAATATGAGATGCCGTTTTGCGTACATGTATTTCCTCCACTGAAAGTAGCTCCGATAAAGCTGATCATCTCTGTTCACAGTGATTATATATTGGGCCAATGATTTCGCATTTGCAAAGTCATTAACGTGAATGAAGGAACTGGCTGGAAAAAACTTCTCATAGTTTTCTCGTGGGGGTCCCAAAACTATAGGAACTGTTCCTACTGCAAGTGGAGCATTGATCTTCTCAGTGATGTAGTCCTTGTGGATGGAGTTTTCAAATGCCAGGTAGAATTTACAGCTGGCAATGACCGGATAGTAGTCTTCATATTTTAAGGACCACCCCACGGCTTTTCCGAACACATGCACTTTGATATACTTTTTGAGTTGGTTGTAATATCCTGTCCTGACCGCAGTCCCAGTTTGTGGGTCTGTATTGCTCACAATCCAGCAGAGAAGCTTGTCTTTTTTTGGAATCACAATCTTATTGATTGGGGTTTTCCTGACTTTCAAGTGATTGCGAACAACAATATTGGCATCACTCCTGTAGCTGAGAGTGAGATTGAAGAGGTTCTCCAGACCTGGGATCCGCTTGGTGTTTGTTGGTGATTCAACATGAAACCAAATCCATTGCTGAAAAAGAGGGCGGGGAGAGGGAGGGAGGTTGGACAAATTGAGCTCGATGGCCTTGTGGAAAATGAGCACCCTGTCGGCCATGCTGTACAAAGATCTGTCATCCGTCAAGAAACAGCCGTCAACATCGAAGAAAAACTTGCAGTCAGATAGGTTGAACCTGTAGTTTTCTGGCCAGAACCACAATAAGAGGGTGGGCTTGTCAAGCTGGGGAAAAACAGTTTTGTTGTATTTCTCAGTAAACTGGAAATACGAGTCATGGTGGAGTGGACACATTATGGTCGGCAAATATCCAAACCACAGAGTGATGATTCCTCCAAGGAAAACAATGGCGATCAAAGTGTACTGCAAGCCAAAATGTTTGGGTGGCATATTATACTGTAGAAAGAAAAAAAATTATATAGTAATGAAATTACAATAAACATTATATAGTTATAATACAAATTATGGATTTTAAATTATAAGTCCATTTAGGAACATTAGATCATGGAAAAACATGTTTAAATGTTTTTTAATTAAATAAAACAATAATTGGATATGTGAATGAAAGTAGCATCATTTGCATTTGCTACAATATACATTTACTATACATTTTGCACATGTACCCTACATATAGATATCTGAAAAATATTTTTTGGACATGACTGCAATGTGTTGTAAAGACTTCAACATAGTAAAGAGGCAGTAAAATTGCAATATAGTACACAAGGTTCCCAGAGAGATGAGATGTGTTAATTAGATCAAAACTATAATCATTTACTTTTGAACATTAGTGCACAAAACAATCTGTTTTTTACCTTACCAACTGGAGTACAACCTGGTTATTTTCCATTTACAGTTTGTAATAAATGTAATTTAAAAATAAATACATGAAATTAAATAAAATTGGCAGTGAAATAGAATCCCATCCTAAACGCCACCATGTTCCTACTTTGAGTCCTGGCAAGCTATACAAGCCTTTTGGGCTTTTTTACTATTGTGATTCTAGACTGTACTTACGTGCAAATCACCGAGCACCTCGGAATAGGGTATCCAAGGTCGACAGCAAACAACACATAAACACTTACGTGTACACCACGGTATATAAAGAACATTGCCCTTTTTCAGGAAGATCGGATACAGAAAGGAGGAGTTTAGAGTAGGGGTGTGGCAAAAAAAATAACTAAAAAATTAGTCATGATGCATCAAAAATTGTTCCGCGTACCGGTGTGATAAAGCAATGTCCGTTTAAATTCTGGATTTGGTAGAAGAATTTGTGATCTATGGGCTCCACAAACAAGAGGATCTGCTCTGAGAATCCAGTAGAGGTCGCTGTTGATTCACAATTTACTGTCCAGATATTACATGCCATACACTGCAAATTCTAACTATACTACGATAAGCTGCGAATCAGGAAGTATAAAGACAAGATGATTAATTCTCTATGTTCATATGAACTTGCTTCTGAACCAGTGGGTCGCAGTGTACAGAAGAGACCCACTTAGCTCTCAGCCCCAGGAGATGACTGAAAATATTAAAAAAACGTTTTTCAGAAATGGCTGTGCACGGACTCTCGACTGCTTCTGATTCCGTATCTGTCCGTGGTTTTCAGTTTCTCCAGCGTACATCTGGCCTTACTGCATGCTGGAAAATATCTGGTTAGTACCCTGTTGGTATGTCTAATATAAGTCGTGCACAGCAGATCCAGCAATGTTCCTGCTCTGCTGATCAGTTTATAATATGAATCTTGAAACAACCTCGAATGGTATTCCACTTTTATTAATAACAACTTTAAATAAGTAAAATTAGCAGTGAACAAATCCTTTAAAAAGCTGGTGATAGGATATCTCGTTTTTCACCTGTACCAAACGCTGCCAGAAACGCAGGTTAACAACATATTGCATCATTTCTGTCACTGGGCACAGATATGTTAAATAGGCGGATCTTCCTTTTGGGCAACACAGATTTGACTATGGAAATGAATCAAAACCCCTTGTTATATATGCAGATGGCAGCTGCTGTTTGAATTTCCAAATGGATGTCTGGGAAGTGCACTCCAGTACTCCCGTAAACACTTACTTCTTTATTTAATGTGATGTTCAATTTCTGCTCTCATTATGGTTACAATAAAGGAGACATCTTGTTAGATATGTTCTTCGGGAGGTCCTGGACCTTCAGGAGGATAATCTTTGTAATTCTCTACATTTATCTGCGATTGCAAATAATCCAATTTACTTGCATTTTGGAAGTCATCTCTGCATTCACGTTGGTCTAACGGTAAACATGTGAAGTGTGGTGACGTGTTCAGACTCCTCGTCTAGCCTCCTTTAAATAAACCATAATATTGTTGCCACTCTACGTACCAAATCTAAAATATTTGTTGGTGGTTTTCCATGAACACCTGCTACACATTACAAGACACAGTGGCTGGATCTTTAAACCCCATCATACCACACATTTGTGCGCTGTGTGCTGTGTTTACCAACACACATTTTAAGACTTTTCCCCTGTCTCCTTGAACATTGTCATAGAGCTGTACTCACGTGCCAAACACAAGAACAACCACCTGTTGCAGTTTGGGCTCCAACCAAAACTATTCCAAAAGTATCAAGTACTCGGTGCCAGTAGCAGACATAAATCATACTCCAGGCAACGCTACCACGATTCCAACGCATTGAACTACCGGTATAACAGGATGTACGTAAGATTAACATGTGTGAAGTTCTGATACAATATACAACACCTCATTTCCTTTCACTTACTTGCCACCTGTGCACGTGAGTTTTTAGTGTGACGGACCAGTGACTGACCAGTGGAAACGGATTCTTAGCTCCAGTCCGCTTTCAACACTAAACCCCAACCCACCCCACCTCCATCAACCCGCATTCATTGCCTTTCCTTACCTATGAAATGTCCTCCACGTATGTTGCTCATATGAACAAACTTAAAAGACCTGCTGATGAACAAAAGCCAATTACCTTCACGAGCGCTAACACCCCCCCTCCCCGACTAACTGCACAATTACGCAGAACATGGTTCACGTTTTCTGCGGTGATCTCGCTGCCTCCATCACCCCGTGACCCGTACCCGGAACTGCGCTAACGGACCCTATTAACTTATCACGCACCTGGTGCGGGCCAGACGCCGGCGGAGAAGCAAAGATAATTAGACAATTGTGCATACCATGTCAACTTAAGCTAAAGCTCTGTTACTGTTCTCATCATACACATGGGACATTCTTGGCTATGTCTGCGGTAGCTTAATTGTCACAGTTTTACAGTTATTGTTTATGACAGAACCGGAACAAATATCTTACACGGTTGCTATAAAATTGAAACAACAAACACAATAAAGTTGAAAATGTTTTGAGACTGTAGTTTCTGTGGTATTTTCTAATAGCGGTTTTCGGTGTGACAGCTTTTTGTGACATTGAGTCTCTCTGTTTCATGCAGCTTGTGGCTCTATTTTACCCCACTGTGGTTTTGGTTGATGAGGCAGAATCATTCTAGGGTTCCACATGGTGAAGACACCATGGACATCTTCATCATCAAGTGTCAACATCAAGTGTCAGTAATGATTCTTGTGTATACGGTAGGCTGCACAGCAGCAAACTCTCAAACTTTAAAGTCGGCTAATCAACACGAACAGCTGTTGTGTCAAGGAAAACAGCTATACAGGCCTGAGGTGTTAGGACACCTGAATATCACACTTACATGAGCTTGGTGGACAGGCTGTTCTGAAACAATGCAAATTCATTTAGATTTGGGTCCATCTTTCTATATTCCACTTTCTGGGAAGGCCTTCCATGAAACATTGGAGTGTATGTTCCTGTTCGGTCAAAAGAGCGTTTGTCAAGCCAGCCATTGGTGTTGGTTAAGACTTGCAGTTAACATATCAATTCATCCCAAAGGTGATCAGTTGGGGTTGTGGTCAGGGCCGACTACAGGAGTTCTTCCACACATAAGCCCGTGCCCTGAAAACAGCCCAAACCATATCGTAAGTCCCAGAGCTCTATGATCTGGTATACTGCAAATATTTAAAGACAAATATTTAGACATGGCTATATCCTGTATTGTTTTTGACAACTGTTAGTAATGGGTATGTTTGAAATTTGATCCTGAATTTAATCATTAGAAGTGCCGTTTGGTTATACATTATGTAACTTTATATATATATATATATATATATATATACACATATATAAAATTTAAAAAATCATTAGATTTATGAGTGCTTTCATAAGATCCCTAAGCCTTATTTACAATAAGGTTATTAGAGTTCATACCTGTCAAAAATGTGCCTCGTAGTGCATTATTTTGTGTCAGAGTTTCATAAACACGTTTATTTCTCCCGCTCTCTGTCCTCCTCATGTTGGATTTGAATAATTGATGAAGTGTGGAGTAGTGCTAGCATAGCTGGGGTGCTGATGACTCAGAGGAGGGGCAGGGACCTCCCGTACGTCTCCCGCCTCTCAAGGGGCCGCGCTGCACATTTGCTGCTTACTCAGGAGTGAAAGCTTCATATCCAAGTGTTTTGTGCTGACAAAGGACAAATGGGATTTTTTATTTTACAGCAAACGATGCAAGATTGCACCGCTGCTCTCGAAACGAACGTCAGACGGAAAACAGACTCCTTGTCGCACACGCCTGCTTCGCATGACATTAAGTTTCGCTCAGACACTTCAGTTTTTTTGGTCCTGGAGGAAGATCATTTTGAATGAATCAAATGTGATAACGCAATCTTTATCTGAAGCGCATCCATTTGTCCTTGTCACTGTCTCTCCCTCTTCCGTCCTCTGGTGGAGTCTTGGTCCTGTCCCATGAGTGTGTCTGCTGTTTCATATTCATAATGCCATGATTCACAGGCCTGTGTCAGCTCTAACCAGGAGAGTAGAAGGGACCCTATGCCTGGGCCGTAGGATGTGACAAATGAACCAGATCAATTGGGACTAGGATAGTCTTCTGTTCCAGACTGTGGGACTCTAGTCCATCACACACACACACACACACACACACACACACACACACACACACACACACACACACACACACACACACACACACACACACGCACACACACTGTGTTTGATTTTCAACTATGTTTTAGTCTTTAACAAAGGGTAACATGCCATATTTCACTTACATAGTCTTCTCTCGGTCTCCCAGTGCTACTTTCTTTGACCCCACCTCTCTTTAGGTCCCCCTGGGCCTCGCCTGTCAGTTATACATGTCAGTGATGGATGGGGATAATAGGTCTTTTGTTGGGACTCAGATAAATGTTTATTTAACTGGTAAGTCAATAGATGTAGCAAAAACAGTACATTACATAGGGTTGTAATTGTAATGTAATTGATTACAATTGCAATTGATTGTAATTGATTGTAATGTAAGTGCATAGTCTAAACTTTTTAGACTGCCTCCTGAAATTCAGTGATCTGATCGGCAGCTTTGCAAAAAGGTGTCTCAATACCAAAATGTTCTCAGAGGGCATAGAAGTTACTTTGAACTTTCAAGTTTAATTATTGTTTAGATTGTCTCAAAGATCCTCTGAACTATTTTTAATCAATGACAGTGTAATAAAAAAAATGCAGTTGTTATTATTAAATATACTTATTATCATTATTATTTTGTTATATGTATTGCATTCATAATTCAGCACTAAAGGGTCATAGTTAAACATGGCCTAGTGTATTACTGAAACCAGTCAGAGGTTGTTAATATAAATCAATACATAACAGCATTGTGGATGCCTTTTAAAATTCCTCTTAATTAGGTCCCAAGGGCTTTGAAATCTCCTCCCCATGCAACACCATGCTTATAATCACAACTGATCTTCTCCACGAATCCACCTCGGCCAGCATATTCTGATAGATAATCACACTACAGAAGGACCCACATGCTCAGGTGCGAACACGGCCTGTTTTAGAAGACGTAAAAACGTGCTGACAGGAAATCAATGTACTCCCCTGCCAATACACGCCGTGCGATGACTCCAGCTGCCATACACGCAGCCGGCCCAGCCAGCATCGCTCCTGACACCCGGGCTCACACCGGCGCTGTGACAGATGGCAACCAGGAGCAGAGGGGGGACTACTGGGCCTGATCGCAACCAGCCAAGGGGCAGACGGGCCAGTGGTACCCCCTCCCCAGCAAACCACCAAGGTCTCCCCCGGGTGGGGTATGTAGAGGGTTCTACACTGCCCCCCGATGTGGACCTGGACCACTACAGATGGGTTTTTATATGAGAACCATGGTGTCCAGTTGAGCTGGTTGGGGAAGGGGGGTATCACTAACTCTATGCTAATGGTGCTGACTGATGATTGCTGTCTTTGGCAGCTGTGAGCTGTAGCGGGCTGCTTCGTGAATTCTCGGTTGTGCGTGCGCAGCCCGACAGGAATCGATATCCCACTGCTCGGCTCTTGCTCAAAGCAGCCAGGCTCCTAGATGAACTTTGACAGCTCGCGAAAACTCCTGCAAACGATTATCAGTCGCAACGTGTCTGGCGGCAGAAGGAGCGAGGGGGTTATTGAGGATTGAGGCGCAGCAGCGTAATGCTGGGGTCAGAGGTCGGTCAAGGCCGGCTAGAGAGCTGACCTAAGCAGTTTAGAAGAGGGGAAATCTTCAAGAGCTCGAAAATTGAGATGCTAGCTCGCCATAGGGTGAGTGAAGGAGCAGTCGTAGCCAACGATACAGACAGCGCAGCAGTGTCTGCACCTCTGCGTTCTCTCTCTCCACCTTTTTGTGGTTTGTGCACTGGGGAGAGGTGGTGTAATGATCCTCAAACTGAAGCCTTTCTGTCAGACAGATTACCATTGGCTGCTGCATTGATTTGTGTTGCCTTTAAAAAATGACCTGCTTCCCTCCTCTTTCTCGCAAATCTGATCTGTAATTGGGTCTGGCTTAAATGATTCAGATCAGGTGGAGTGTGTTGTTCTGTCTGCCGCTACCCCCCCCCCCCCCCCCCCCCCCCCCAGTCCCCCAGTCCCGCCCCCCCCCACTACCCCCCCCACCCGCTCGCCCTCTTCGTTTTCATCCTTCTCACTCTCCTCATCACTTTCACCCCCCTTCCCCTTTCATTAGAGATTCAGCAGACTTGCTAAAACTGTGGGGTGCCCCATTCTCCCCACCCCTGATTCACTGAGTCAATGCCCCTGTCCCACACAAAGACACGGACAATCTGTGCAACAAATCACCCAAAATGGTTCTCCTGCTCTCTCTAAAGGGCAGTTATGGAGGGTGAAAGTGGCCCAAGGAACACTTTAAAAATGTAACAAATGTACAAAATGCATCCTAATTGGACAGAAAAATGAAGGCACATATTCATATTTGCGTATTTGTTGCTCCAAATGAGTCTGCTGAAACTCCCTAATAGCTTGTGGAGTTTGAACAGACCATTGAAGAGGGAGCCATTTTTGGTGGCAATTGGTGAAGATAAACACGTTTGTGCCGGGTTAATTGCTTTACCTGTTATTGCCCCTGCATCATCACTGACAGGGACGTGTTCACAAATGCTTTTAGATCACTGTTTGTGCGAGACGCTTGGACTAGCAAAGCTGGAGGAAACACACACACACACACACACACACACACACACACACACACACACACACACACACACACACACACACACACATACACACATACACACAGACAAAACTCATTTGACGGTAAATGCAATTTTTTGAAACCCCAATCCTTAATGCTGATGCCAGCCAAAGCATAGCACTAGTGTTTATAGTATGTATATGCATCATATACTCTGGGGACACTGGGGACATGTCCACATCACTTTCTTAAATGTTAGATTTTTTTTGCCCAATACGTATTGAAAATGTATGCTGAAAATAAGGTTTTACAAAGTGTCTTTGCTTCCTTTACTCAGTAGCTAATACATTTAATAATTTGCTTAAAAACCTTTTTTTAGTCAATAAAGTAAAATGTTTAATTTCCTAATAACAGAATCAGGCAACATGATTTCTAGGACTTGATTTCATAATTTGAGATTCAGTTTAATTGAATGCAACACCTAGTTCGCATTTATGTCCCCAGTACTTTTCAAAGCAAAGTTATGCTCATGATGTACTGTAAGTAATATAATTAATATAACCAGGGACGTTTGTAGACTAATTGTACTGGGGCACACACAGAATTTACAGGGGCACAGCTGGACACCTCTGCCTGGAAGTCAGTTGTAGGGCCAAAACAGTGTATCTACTAAAAAGCCTGTAAAACAATGACATTAACTGCTCAACTATGACATTGTCCAGAATTGAAGACTTCAGAAACAGCATATTTCAATATTAACAAACTCATGAGAAGGTATGTTGGGCGGTGTTACATGCTACCTAGATTCATGTTAACTAGATAACACAGGGTTTAGAAATTAAAGGTTGACTGTTATATGGGTGATATCACGACGCTCATTTTGTGCCTGTTATCACTTTTACTAGAGCATAATTACAGCCTATGCTAACGTAACTTAACTGATGTCTTTACATTTGCTTAGCCTTTGCTAAGTTTAATGAATTTCTTTACTTTAGTGGTCTAATATTTATCTTAGTTTGATAGAATAATCGGTTATAAGTGGGTATATTCAAACATATAGCTATCAGCTTTAATTACCTTGTCAGCTGCGTGGCTGGCTTTCTATATATACAAATGTCCATAATTGTAACAACACGAAATAAATTGACTGAAGCAGCTCAAGCTTTTGGAAAGCCGCAGGGGCATTATAAGGAATTTAGTGCCTGTAGTGAATTTGCTACTTTTCCTCAGCAATCCAGGATAAAATTTTACCACCATGATTTTAGTGGGGCACAGCAACATTTTAGTGGGGCACATGTCCCAGAAAATTGGGTCTAATGACACCACTGAATAAAACGCAGTGTGTACCTCACAATAAGCATTTCAAGGTATTCATTATGTCCATTATTGTGAAATTAATGTTCCTGTATGAAAGAATAATAACGTTTATTTGAGATTTCTCCCATATTAGTAGGAATTTAAAATGTGGAAAATCGTCATGTATGTATGCTACAATGTGACTGGTGAATGAAAACATACATTTATATATGTGTATCTTTAGCCATCATTTGATTATGGCAGTTTGCTTACGTTAGTAGCATAAATAGCCCCAAAGGAAACGTGACTGGTGGTGTACTCATCACTAGAAACATAGTATAATTTATGTTTCTTACCAAAGGTACAGGTGCATTGGGTCATTGTGATGCATTGAAGGTGCTGACACATCTGCATTGATTTTGCAGCGTTACAATTGATTATAATCCTCAATAAAGTAATATATTTGTGGGTAAAATTAGGTTTATGTTCTTTTTAAAACAAAATCAGCTGTCAGATACTCAGGGAGCGGATCCACATATTGACAGACTACTGTTTAGCAGAGGCATGAATCAGCACTGGTGGGAAAAATGCAATTATGGCTACAATTAACTCCTCAGGACCTAGGAATTGCAGATTTTTAAAACAACGGTTAACTGTTTTATAACCAACCAAATATAATTAGATTGTGGTAATTAGAATATGGTAAAATTTATATTTCCAAGAGGTATTGATCAGTTTTCTAAATAATCCAAATGTAATCCAACCAAGACGGTGAGAGGTCAGATTTTTACAGGAGGGCTCCGTCCCTCCTTATCACAGCGCCATTTGCCGTGCACATGAGCCTCATGGCGTTGAAGCCCTGTTAAACTGAAGCATTTGAAACGTTTGGCCGTCTTTACCATGATCCAACGAGCATACCAAGCAGAACTCCCTTTGTCTTGCGCAGCGATGGAAGGACCTTTACTCTCAGCCAAAGACCACTCTCAGATTTGTCACTCCCAAATTCCGAAATCCAAGTCTCTGCCTTCGCCATGCGCCCGTATTTATGTCCAACTGTGCTATCGATGTTTGTGTTTACAGCATACATCAATGTGAGAACGAGCCTCGTCTCACAAAAGTGTGGTATTGTGGTAGGAAGTATACTGCCTTTGCCCTCCAGTGGTTATAAAACATGCAGGCCCCTTAGCCGGACCACGTCTCCCTCAAGGACCATGAATAATAGCACAAAGTATGGCTGCTAAATCATTGACGCGACTTCGGTATATCCGTCCAGTTAGCACGTCTCCCAGCAAGCCAAGACGATTGATCAGCGCCTGAGTTGCGAAACTGCGGACCGCTCTCGTGCACAGCGAGGTCCCTCGCCTCTCTATGCGAGATGGCTCGAACTCCGACGGCCTCAGGATGAAGGGCGTCGTTTACACTCAAGGGTAGCACCGGCCGGCACACAGCGACACGAAGGGTAATCGGTCGCAAGACCTGAAATTGGCGGATGCGTAAAAATTGGGTGCTCGGACGAGCGGAGATGTCTAATGTCTGAGGTTTTAAGTAACTAAAGGGGTGGGGATTAGTGTACTGACCTGTCAGGGGTGCCACTGAAACAACACGATGTGCTCTACAGTTTTTGAGAGAAACGTGTGGTGTATGTGTGCTGGGGCCAATCGGTAAGGCTCAACATGGCTGTGAGGTTGGAGTGGGGGCAGAGGAGCTGGGGGAAGGGTGGCTAAACCTTTCTGAAAATTATGATTTATTTAAGGGTGGAGACAATATGAATAATGTATCTGTGACGAGAACATGAATTTCTTTAGTACTAATTGTGAAGAAAGCTGGGGCACTGTGTGTGTGTGTGAGGGGGGGGGGGTGGGTGTGTTGAGGGGACGAGAGGACCCCCAAGATCAGAGGGGCAGGGGGCTCAAAGCGGCCTGTCCTGCAGCCACCGCCATCGACTTGCAAATCAGCAGAAGGAAGCTAATTAGCAGCTGGCTAATGAAACCGCCATTCGGGGCATCTCCAAAAACAGAGGGAGAAAGAAGAAGGAGGAGAAAAAGAATCGGGAAACCCTTTCTCAGCAATATCTTTGGCGCCATTTGAAGTTGATTTCAGAGCACATCAATACGTGAACAAAGTTGGGAGGAGAGAGGAGGAGAGAGAGGGAAAGAAGGAGAGGGGGGGAGAAATGAAATTAGCATTCATTTGACGAACGGAGAACGTTATTTATCTGCTTGCTTTTGGCACTTTTGGGGCTCTGGGGAAAGACTGTCATACAAAATTCACAACTGTGTGTGACGGGGGATGGAATGGCAACCCATTGAAATCTCTCTCTCTCTCTCTCTCTCTCTCTCTCTCTCTCTCCTTCCCTCTCTCTCTCTCTCTCTCTCTCTCGCTATCTCTCTC